>NW_007729566.1:36411-37719 GCF_000696425.1 Galeopterus variegatus
GAGGGGGAGGCGGGAGGGGTGTGGAGGAAAGAGGGAGGAGGGAGCAGGGAGGGGTGTGGAGGAAGGAGGGAGGAGGGAGGAGAAGTGGGAGGGGACGAGTGGGAGGGGGAAGAGAGGAGTGGGAGGGGGTAAGGATGACTTGATTGACAGGTCACAAGTGTTCCTTGTGTGCGCATGCGCAACTCCAAGGACGGTTTAGCGCGCCAGGAGCCATTTGCAGGCATAGACCGCTAGGGGGCGCGCGGCGCGCACCCAGAGATCAATAGCACAGCCACCTGCGGCGCCCCCGCCCGCGCTAGACTTGCAGCTGCCAGGCGCAAGCCTGGCGTAGGATGGGCAGGGGGCGCCCAACAGGTCTCAGGCTTGGAGGGGGACACACAGTCCACTCCAGCCCATCGCGCAGGGCCGCTATGGCTCCTAAATGCCTCGCCAGCCACCACCAGCCAGAGTCCACCTGTGGCCATCCAACAGCACCTTCGCACATAAGCCCACGGGGGCCTTCTGTACCCCGCACCAGGGAGACGTGACGATCTCAACGAGACCTCTGCCACATGGTTCTTTCCAGAACAAGATTCCACTTCTGATAAGCAAAAATACAGATATCTTGCCTCTAGCCTTCAGTAAATCCAATTAAACATAAATTAATTAAATCTAAAAGGCCCAGTTCTCAATACACCATTTCCACTCATTTATGTGGTCTCGGGACACACGATATAGAATATGATATCGCTAGAAAATAATAAAGCGGCGGACCACCCGCCCCTCCCCTCCTTCACCCGCAGGCATCGACATCCTGCACCCCCAAAACCTTGCCTCCCCCTTTCGCCGCAACAACAATTTCAAGACCCTGCACGGTAGCGCCTAATTAATCTTTTACGGCTCTTCATCCTCCTCAAATGAGCCACACCTTCCTAAGACCCCATAAACCAAAAACCAGTGAAAATAAACTAATCTGCGTCCACGCTCTTCCCAAGTCCACGACACCCTAAGTCACACGACCATGCAGATCACGGCATCACTGCCCCCTGCGAATCCTGCAGCTGCTCCCCAGTAAACCCAGGGATCTTAAAACATTCCCCTCTTAGGTAAATGAATCCAGAATCCTCCAGTAAATCCTGCGCCCGACCCCCTCCAGCAGGAGAACAAAGGCCACCTCCCCTCCCCACCCCGCCCCCCAAAATTCCGCAGTGCTACCAAGCGCCCTCTTGCGGCCAGAAAAAAAACCTTCCAGAAACCTGCCACGTAGCAACCCGCTCGCGCGCGCCCCCCCCCCCCCCCCCCCAACCCCCCCCCCCCACCCCCCCCCCC
>NW_007729566.1:38149-57964 GCF_000696425.1 Galeopterus variegatus
CCCCCCCCCCCCCCCCCCCCCCCCCCCCCCCCCCCCCCCCCCCCCGCGCCAAGCCCGCCAGCCCAGAGTAGGGAGGGGGTGGCTTGGGGGGGCTTGACAGGGACAAAGGAAATGGCGAAAGGCGACTTTAGCAAAAGTGGGAATCCCGCAACATGTCAGAATCTTCCAGCGACCATCCTGCAACGCCGAGAAGACCCCCGACCCCCAATTCCCAGCTCCCAGCACCCAGACCCCCAACACACCCCCTTTTCTGCATTTCTCTCTTCCCTCTTCCCAGACCCAAGGACACGGCTTTCTCTCCACCCTAACCCACCCCGATTCTCTTTCGCCTGTGCGCCCAGTTCCTTGACCCTCTCAGCCCCCCTTTCTCTACGGAACTGATCCTAGGGGGGCTCCTGGCAGGTTTCCACTTGGGCGCCATCTCTCTCCACTATTAAAGGGGTTGATCGGGGTAGAGCCGGTGATGTTGGTTGGAAATTTTACTCTCTGCATGTTGACTGGAGTCCCCTCTGCACTAAATTCAGAATCCCTCGTGGATGGGAACCTCCAGCTCACGCCCACGGTCCACCAGAAACCCCACCAAAAACTAGGCGTAAAATAAGCCCGGGAGACCCTTCTTTTCGGGTGCTTTCCCCCCTAATTCCTGGGGCATGCAGAATGCATGGCCGCCATATCTCCCACTATTAACGTGATCCCAAAGGCCGCTTCCAACACAGAAAATCTGGGTTTTGGACCCCAGTGACTGTGATACCCTGGATTCTAACAGGGATTTGATCTGATGCCTCCTCCTCCGTCCACGTCCCCGCCACCCAGCCTACCCTAAGGACTGGACGAGAAAGGGGCCCTGATGTCCCCCCAGGAAAATGTGCCTCGAGATCTTCCTTCCTGACAGAATTTCGTGGCCGATGCTCGAGGAACAAGCCAAGTGGCCGCCTTCAGGAGAAGGTCCCCGGCACTGGTCTTTCGGCATGTCCAGCAGGACAGAGCTCAACTGAGAAGGGGGTGTCGTCTTTCTTTTGCACATCCTTTGGGGAAGGATGGCCAACCACTCACCAAGTGCGGGATCGTCGCCTGGGCGCCCCGGGTCCCCGAGGAGCCGCAGCCGTGGCCAGCGAGCCAAGGCGCGCTCCGTGTCCGCTCTCCGCCGTCTGCGCTAGGGGCTGGCTGGGTGGGGTTTATATGCAGGCGCAGAAGGGGTGGTCTCTGACGTCAGCACATTCTGCTGCAATGCGCTCATTTCTCTAAAAATGATTGGCCGGAAAAATGAGCCCCCCAGATTCTATGACAAATTGCTCCAGCCGCACCCAGATTGCAGCAAAGAAGGGAGGAAAAAATTCTGCCGCAGTGCCCCTGGCCGCCATGACCAACACCCTGTGGTCGCTGGTGTTTTTTTCCCTCCACGAGCCCTGCTCGCGACGCAGGGGAGATGTGTGGGCACAATTTATGGGGAAATCACCCCAAGAGATGGTTGGCCTTAGGCGGGCCGAGGGTAAGAGGTGGGGTGCCGGGGATGGCGGATCACACACTTGGCTATGTCAGAACCTCTATCAGAGGCTCCGGGCTGAGGGGAAAGAAAATGATGCTTTCTGCTTATTGTTCTAGAAAATAAAATGCCCCGGGAGAGATAACAGGTTCCCAAATGTAAGCCGGCGGGTGTCACCTCCTTCTAGCTCGGTTCTCAGAGGTTGTGTTCGACACAGGAGACTCGGCACAGCGTCTCGGAATCAGAAAAACCCGGATTTGAGTCCCGGGTCCTGCCGCTTACAACCTGTGCACCCAGAACCCTACAAAGTCCCTTCTTCTTCCAGGGGGTGCATTTCCTCCACTTTAACAAAGGTGTACCCCCTCGCCGGGGGTGTCATAGGAATCTAGGAACAAGCCACGTCACTGTGAGGCAAGGACTTTTCAAAGGAGGACTGAGTCCCATATGGAGATGCCTGGAGGACCCCCATACCTTGGGGTGATTCCCCCCCACATGCACTTTGAAAGAGGTCCCCGCCACCACCACCACCACCACCACCCCCCCACCGCCCCGGGAAACAGGCAGCGACACATGTTGCGGCAGAGCATAGCTGCACGGCCTCGTGCTCCGGGACTTGGCACATGAGAGTTAATCCCTAACAGGTGGCGCCTTCGGCAGCCCTGCCGGGCACTGAGTGGCAAAACGGGCAGGGCCGTCAATCAAATGTCCTCTCGCAAAGGTCAAAATGCTGTTGAAAGGGACTAAGGATCTATCTTAGGGTGACAGGTGGGTGGCAGCCGGGGGGACAAGGATGGACGGCTTGGTGACAGAAAAGGGGTGAGAATGAGCTATGAGCCCCAAACGGGAAAGCAGAGGAGGCCCTACAGAGGGTATCAAGTTAGGACAGCTTCCTGCACTCCTTTGGGGGCTTCAAGCAGCTTCAGGGCGAGCCCCCCCACGCCCGGCGATCCCATGAGGGGCTGGAATACAGATGGGAGCTCCGGGGGCTGAAATGAAGGGACAAGGGCGACTCTCAGCCCTGGGCTACCGCCAGGGGAAGGGAAAACTGACCATCAGGTCACGAGAGATACGGAGCCTTGGGCAGGGGGGCTCGTTCATATATGAAAAGATGAAGATTGGGGTTTTGGGGGGCATCGCAGAAAACTACCTTCATGCGTCAGATGACATAGGGAGAAAGAAATCACCCCATTTACCGCCTGTGGAGCGTGCAAGAAGCCCCAGAGACCAGGGCCCCACAAACAGCCCTTGAGACGCAGAAAGGCCTGCACCAGCCTCAGACGTCATGAAAGCTTCAAAAAATCATGGCTCCGAGAACCCACGTCAACAGGAGAACGTTTATTAGCCACGGTATTAATAGCTAGGAAACAGCCGGAGCTGGCCGGGGCCAATCAGCGGCGAGGAGCCCCTGTTGTCAGGCCGTTGTGGCCAATCAGACGCCGGCAGGCCCAGTTGCTAGCCTCTCGGGGCAGAGGCGAGGGGTGCGCTTTGTCATGGGGGCTCCGTCTCGCCCTGGGCACGCATGGAACAGAGGCGGCCACCAGAGAGCATCAGTAGCCGCGCACTCGGGGTCCCTGAAGACGGTTTTAGAGACAGTCCCTCCCGCGTCAGCCCTGCAGCCCCAAAAGGACACGAGTTGATGCTCTTGAGGGGAGCTCAGGCCTTGGTTGGGGTGCTCCTGGGGAGCCCTAGAAGGAGAAGGTTCCAGACACCCAGTGTCTGATCTCTCTCCTCAAGGCCTTGCACCCATGAAGGCTGGGCCTCCCAGCGCTGAGTCAGCCTCTCTGCTTTTTTCTTGGGATCCCTGGCTCCTAAGCCTGCTCCCTAGAGTTTAACAGTAAAGCCCACTCCTCTATTTCAGGGCCTTATCTACAGGCCAGTTTAAACGACCTGGGAAATTATGTGTTTCTGAAAAAAGCTATGTGGGTTTGAATCCCATCTCTGCTCCCTGCTAGCTGAGAGGCTGAGGTCCAGGCCCTTCCCCTCTCTGGGCCCCTATTTCCTCATCTGGAAAAAGGAAAGAGTTGGACAAGATGGTCCCCAAGGAGCCTTCCAGTCCTGCTTTGCTTGATTTGAATGTATACATCAGGCGAGTCAAATGTCTTCCAGAACATTCTGCATGACAGTAATTAGTATCAGGTGTATCCTGCAGCCCATGTGGTTACTTCATCATGTTGCTTTGCTTTCCATTGTATTTTATTTTAAACAGAACTCCATGGCAACATGTTTATCCTTTTGGCTTCCTAAAAGACAGAAAGAAAAAAAGAAAAAGATAGAGAAAAAAAGGCACACAGAGAAAGAGAAGACTGCTGTAAACTAATCTCCACAGAGCATGGTTTAACCACAATAAAAAAAAATCCATATGTTTAAATGTTTTTGTTGGCTTTTCTGGAGCTCAGAACCTAACTTTTTAAATATTTATTGGTCCAAAGCTATGGAAAAAATTCTGGAAGAAGCCAAACCTATGGTAATATTTGGATCTGAACAGTTTCTCAATCTGAGCAACACTGTACATGTTTCCCTTACTCAAAAAAAGACATTTGAAGGCTCAGATTCACATCTATAGGGGAAAACAGACAAGGAAATCCACGTTTGAGAAATGGAGCACTTTCCCCCTGTACATGCTGAAACCCAACTCTCCTGAAACCCTGGAGGAGAGCCAGTGTCCCAGACGCATGGCTTAGCTCGCTGTTTTTTTTTGTTTTTTTTTTTTCCCACATAGATCTAATTCAAAGCACACATTTTTCTTTTTTTAATTCATACTTGGGAACCCTCAAAAGCCATGTGAGTGGTCTCCTATCCACACGTACATACTTGTGGGCACGCATACAAATACCCTAAGATTCGGCCTGGAAATGAAGACAAGGTCTTCCTATACCCATCTCCCAGGCAGGAGTAAATGAGCTCTGTTCTTGAAAACCATACTGACAGCTTTTACAAAACAGCATACCCCAAATGCCTGCCCTAGTAAGGAGGGCTTTCCAGTGTTGCAGGTACCCCTAAAATGTTAGTGTTCCCCAGAAATCTCTTTAGGCAGGAGTAAATGAGCTCTGTTCTTGAAAACCATACTGACAGCTTTTACAAAACAGCATACCCCAAATGCCTGCCCTACTAAGGAGGGCTTTCCAGTGTTGCAGGTACCCCTAAAATGTTAGTGTTCCCCAGAAATCTCTTGGGGCTCTCTTTGCCTGGCCATGGTGGCTGCAGTGGTAGATGGTACTGCTTCTACTAGCCCATGCACGCTTGCTGCTGCCACCTTCTCAGTTCCGGCGCCAGCCTCTGGCAATTCAAACCCCCTAAAATCACATCCCTAATCCCCCTCCCATTCCACCATAGACCTCAGCCAAGGTTGGGGAAGGAACAGAGCGCAAAACATAGGGGGTCTTCCAAGAGGCTGGTATTTTGGGGGTATGGGGGTACTGTTGTCAGGTACAACCTCTATGCCTCCCATAAGATGCAACACTGGGCATCAAGTAGTCAAGGATTTGGAGGAAATAATCTTTAAAAAAAAAAAAAAACAGTCCCGTCTTCTGGGGTCCTGGAATTGATATCGGCTATTCTGAAAGCACACCAACCCCAGCTCCCCAGTGTCTGGAGCACTCTGCTCCCCCTGAAACCTGAGTTCTGGGAGCAGCTCAACCCTTGCATAAAGAGTTTGCCAAAGTGTAGATACTAAAAGACAAGGTTCAACGCCTTTTGCAGAAGGCCAAGGATAAAGTTTACTTCCCAGTAGACTACTGGGCTTCAAGGCAGCGCATATGTATTTGAACTAGCTAAATTTCCAGCCATCACCATCAGCCAACAGAAACCCAGGAGCAAATGTTCAGCAATAGTAGTTGTCCTTTTCCTCACCTGACTCTGAGGGTGCATGGTACGTGGGGGAGAGGGTGGCATTGCTCCCTAGGAATGAATACCTTTCATAATTAAGACCAATGAAAAAGAGCTGGAAGGTTATACCCCAACATGGTACCATGAGCTATTCTGGGTGAATAGATTCTGGGTGATTTTTCTTCCTTCTACATTTATGAATTTCTCTACTGGCATTGATTACTTTTATACTGTGCTTTTTTTTAAAAAAATGCAGCAGTCCAAGAAGACTGACCATTTTAGCCACCTCTTAGGGACCTCAAACATAAAATATTTTTCTAATAAGTAAATAAAAATCAAGAGACTCAGGATTCATCTCCTCTGCACTGTAAAGCATAGTTCCTGGACAGAGGTGTTCATGGATGGGCAGCGGACATGGGGTAGGCATAAGGGTGCCAGGGGCAGCCACACAGCCATGCTTGACTGCTGGAAGGGTTGTCTTGAACGTACTGCAGAGGTGAACTAATTCCAAGCTGGTATCCAAATTCCAAACAAAAACAGTGAACTTCAATGGGTTCATTCCTACAGGAGGGACCTGTAGAAATCCATTCATAGAGAACAGGTCAGGCCAAGAATGGGGTCTTGGCGAAGTCCACCACCACCACAGGTTGGATTTTAGAAGTCACATCTTACCACTAGGAAAAGGTGGCCACGTGGCCCCACCTCCCCCCACCCCCCTGCCCCCCAGCTTTGGGCATGGGCCAGCCCCGGATTCAAGCAAGGGGTTTTCTTGGCCCAACTCCATGGAAATATTTCCTTCGGTGGAGCAAAGAACAGCTTCATTCAACTGCCCGCGGCTAGGGAGGGGGCAGCTTTCACTGTGTTGACAGAGAACTCTGGAGGCTCCAGGAGGGGCCCTGAGAGAAGAAAATGTATTCCAGGTAGAACAGGACTGGAAAGGTTTTTTTGGAGTTTTTTTTTTTTTAACTAAAAGATTGCTGACAGTTGAAAATCTGCCACCCCACCCAAGAAGCTGCAGAAGACATTTGTACTGGATTTTGACAAGGACTAGAAATATCTTGATGTCAAAAAAAGGGGGGTCAATTCTGGGCACACTTTTTGATTTGAGGTCTGGATCATTCCAGAGCCCACAGTCAGCCTCCCTGAGCCAAGCTTGGTGATTATCTGTGTCTCAAAGCTAACCCAGAAGGAATCAGCTACCTAGTGGAGAGTCAACAGTGCCTAGGACATTCTCTGTGATCAGAGGCTCCGTGCATGAAGAGGCCATGGCAGGGATTCCAGAGGGCGCACGTTCCTTCTCGTTGCCCCTAAGTTTGCTGACGTCCATGTCACAGTCCATGCACAGAAGAGGGCACCTGCAAATGTAGGAGTCCCCCTTAACTTTCACCAAAAAGCCAGAAGGATGCAAACACACTCACATGACCCTTGTCTTAAAGAACAGCTCAGAAGCGCATCTGCAAAGGAGAGGGAATGAGGGCTGGGGGAAGTAGGCGACCGCTGAGATGGACGAGGCGGCCCATGCACCACCAGGGCTATCCTGATGCTGAAATGAGATGAGAAACAAACTGAGGGCAGCACATGGCTGGGCAGGGCAGTGCTGCTCAGAGGCCCATGCTGCCGAGAGTCGAGAGTCGGTGAGGTGCACCGGGCACCTGATTCACAGAGATGCAGCCCACAAGCACAAAGACGCCAGTGCTCTGCTCACTGCTGGCTTTGTGTCCCGCTCTCAGGTAGACCAGAAGTCTTGCCTGGTGGTTGAGAGTCTGGGCCCTGAGATCTGACTGTGGTGCAAGTCCACCTAACACCTGTGTGGCCTTGGGTTAGTTGTTTAACCTCTCCGAACCTCATTTTCATGGTCTGTACAATGGGGATAAAATGCCTCTTTCAGTTGAGAAGATTAAATGGGGGCAAAATGTATTCTACATTCACATGTCCCCAGCTGTATAACATGGGGATGGGTGAAGAGACGTTCTTGTTTTCAATGTTATTGTCATTCATTTTATAAGAAGCATCAATTTACTTTGTAATTTTTTTTTTCTTTTGCTGGCTGGCTGTAACACGGATCCGAACCCTTGACCTTGGTTTTGTTAACACTGCACTCTAACCAACTGAGCTAACTGGCCATCCCTATTTTATGATCAAAAAAAAAAAATTAATCTAACATAACAGCCAGGTCAATGAGCAAAGGTCTGTGTCGCGTGTGCTGTCACCCTACTTCTGACAGCACCCTTTCCTTCTCCTATAGATGGGACGGCCTTCCTTGGATGCTCTTCTCTCTGAAATGCCTTGCAAAGCTGCTGCTCCACACTGCAGTTCTGGGGATGGGCTCTGCTGGTCCCCACAATTGGTCAGAGAGAAGAGAGAAACAAGTATCCCCACTCATGGCCTCCTGGGCTGGGCCTTGTGGGTTCGTGGCCACCCTAGAACAGCCACCTGCCCCTATGTCCTCCTGCTCCACAGCCAACAGGACTGTGCCTGGTGCTGACTGTTCCTACTGAGGACCTCCAGTCTCAGAGTCTGGGATCTGAGGTGCACTTTGCAAGCTGAGTGGAAAAACAGATCTTCCAATAAAAATATTCCCAGAGCACTTCACCTGCCTCCTGCCCCTCTTCCCTGCTGTTCTCTGGTAACTGGTGGGTCAGGAGCACTTTGCACCCTGGCATGAAACATTTGGGGAGGAGGCAGTGAGGTGAGGTGGCTGAGAACATAGGGTATGAAGTCAGACGGTCTGGTCTGAATTCTGACCCCACCACTTACTAACAGACTCACTTTGGTTGAGTCCTCTTACCTCTTTGCACCTCAGTTTCCTCATCTGTAAAGCGGGGTGAGAAGGCTAAATGAGGCAGTGCATGTGAAGCCTTAGGTCAGCGCTTGGGTACACAGTAGACGCCCAATAACTGAAGTGGCACCCTCCCACCTCATGCAGACAGCCTGTGCTGCAGATCTAACAATATCACCTTTTCCAGAAGAATTCAGGGCATGGAATCTTTATCACAGCCTCCTGAATGGAGGAACAGCTCTGGGCCTGGCAGACAAGAGCTGTGAGCCTTTGGCCTTACACAACGAGCCCTTCCTGGGAACCCCAGGTCAGGGGCAGGGGCAGGGGCAGGGGCAAAGATTCTGAGGGTGGCCCGGGCACACTCCTTGCTAGTCCCTGGAGATGTGCTTTCCAGAGCCATCCTGCAGACACACCTGGCAGCCTCAGCCCATCCCAAAGCTTCATTTTCTCCCATTTGGGGTAACTTCACTTCCCCGGGTTTCTGGGAGTGACGGGGGTGACCAGGAGTCATTCCAGAACGCCGCAGGTCACCTCAGGTCTCGGTGCTTTGCTCCTGTCTACCAAGTTGCCCAGGCTTACACTGTGCAAATGCTGCGCCTCGGAGACGTGGGCTCAAATGCTCCACGTACCGACCAGGAGTCATTCCAGAACGCCGCAGGTCACCTCAGGTCTCGGTGCTTTGCTCCTGTCTACCAAGTCGCCCAGGCTTACACTGTGCAAATGCTGCGCCTCGGAGACGTGGGCTCAAATGCTCCACGTACCCTTTAGGTGTTTGCGGAAAGGATGAGCTTAAAGGCGCTTGCCTTTAGGTAAACGGAGCTGCCCTCGCACATTTGATGATAAAGAAAAGCAAACAAAGCCGCCTTTCAAAGGCCTGCCTCACCCCATGGCCCCCAGCCTAAAGGCGCCTTTGCCTTTGAGAGCTGTGCAAGGGGCAGAGGGCCTCGGGGAAGGCAGGGGATGACGGTGGCCTCCAGGACTCTGGCCCTTTGAGGAGGGTCCTGACCACTTCACCCCACTGAGCCTCAGTCTATCCTCTGCAAAAATATGGAAATCAAGGGGCTAGCTGGTTAGTTCAGTTCATTAGTCTGGTGCTGATAACACCAAGGTCAAGGGTTCAATCCCTGTACTGGCCAGCTGCCAGGAAAAAAAGAAGAAAACCATGAAAATCAATATTCATGAAACATGTTGGCTCTGAACACAGAATAAGACAATTTTTTAAAAAGCCTCCCTCATGATCCAATTAAATAGGAACTCTGAGAGTCCACGACCATGGCTGCGGATGTGGAGTCTCTTTGAGTCAGTCAACATGCAGATGACACACAGGCAAGAGCTTGGCTGGGCACACTCAGAACAGGCTACCCCCGAAATCCACCAGCTGAACTTTTGTATCTTTAGCCTGAGTTCTGTCAACTTTAAAAGATGAATTCCAGGTAGTGTTATTCATTCATTCAGTTCAGGAAATACCTACTGGGGTCCCAGAGCTGGTCTCAGGTGCTGGAAATAAAATGACAAGTGGTGCGACAGACACCCCTTGCAGGGCTCAGAGCTCGGGTCTCAGGTGAGCACTGAGAGGGAGCGACTCCCCTGCTCCCTGTGAGGATGAATCAAGAAGTAGGAAATTGTCATTTCACCAGAAGGGAACACTGAGGGAGCGCCTGGGGTGCCCATGAAAAGCTGGCATCTCTCATCTGGGTGGGAGTATCAGGAATTTGGGCCTACGTCCTTTCCCGACAGTCTGGCCTTATGTACATTTCCCAGAAATTCTCACTGTTTATACTGAGGGGCCTCTCCAGAGCAGAAGCCATTCAAATCCTGTTTTCAGTTGTAAGTCACTTTCTGGCTGGCTCAGGGCAGAGGCATCTCAGAGCGTTGAACATATGGCCACGTGGCCGCCCCAGAGATCCAAGCAAAACTGTCTGGCTGCCCAGCCAGAGCTGGCCTTGAAAGGCTGCAGTGTATATCCCGGCCCCCTGCCTTGAGGTTTTGCACAGGGCCCTCACACACCCCGGAGAGCAGGCGTGGACCCAGGCCCGGACTTATGGCTGGTTTCTGCAGCCCAAATCAGGGCTGAATTTGGAGACATCTGAGTGGATCTGAGCTGAAGACCCACATTGGGGAGGCCAGGAAGTGGCCGGGGGTCCTTATGAAAGCTACCTCTCCCACCAGGCTGGGAAGGAAGCCAGGCAGAGGGTGAGGGCAGAAGGTAAAGAGGAAGATGAGGAGAGGGGCAAAGAGGCCACCAGCCAGTCCAGCAACCTCCCCTACTGGTACCACTTCTCTGGGAGGGGTCTCCACAAGCCTCCCAGTCTGTCTGAAGGGAAAGCCTGGAACCGGAAGGCTCCTCCCTGCCCATCCCAGGACCTTACCTGAAGGACGTGCTGACGCTGTGCTGACCAGTTCCAACTGGGAATGACCATGGCTAAAGGAATGCCGGCCCAGTCGTGGAAGTCTCAATGATGAACGTAGCACGTCAGAGTTCGTTTGGTGCACAGAGCAGTGCTCACAGGAGGGCAAAGGCGAAACATGAACACCACAGAAGGAGCGAGTCAGAAGACGCAGTGGCTGCCTGGGAGCCTGGTGGCCACGCTAACCCTGTGCAGGTGCCATGTGCCCCCCATGGGCACCATCAGCCAGAAGAAATGGGGCTCCCAGACCTGTGGGTCAGGAACCCCAAGAGGAGGTTATTTCGGTACTGAGGAAGGGAACCCCCAACCCAACATCTGGAGGCACCTGTGATTCGCAGGGCAGCCACTCCTAGCTTCCCTGGGACTCTTTGCATTTTCTGCCTTTTTGGGGGTCCAGGAAGGCAGCCCGAGAGGCAGGACCTATCTGTGCCCTTCTCATCTGAGAGCCTTGTAAGGGTCTGTGTTTGACTGGAAGGCAGGAGGCACTTACTTGGCAGCCTGGGCCACCCTCAGCTCTGCAGTTCAGGTCTCTGGGCAGAGGGCTGGGGCCCTTGGCAGAAGCCATCACCATGTTTCCATGTTAAAGGCAGTGGAAGGCAGAAGCAAGATTTGAATGACTTTGACATCTGCTCTGGGAGCCCCCCCCCCCCCCAGTCAAGGATGGCCTCATTGCCGCAGGCCGCATTCCTGGCAGGCTGGGGCAGGGGTCTTTGAACCTGGGATCTAAGATCAAGCCGCCCAGCACGCCCCTTCCACTTGACACCAAGACCATGTGCTGAGGCCGTCTTTGTTTTTGGCCCAGACTTAGCCAAGTTCAGCTTTGGGACGACCCCATACATCTCACACCCAACCTACAGCCAGGGGTGCTGGCCAGTGGGGCTGGGTTCCAGAGGTCAAATCACTCTGCAGGATGCTACAGAAAGCAAAAAGGGTCATTCATGGCTTGACAAAGCCATATCAAAATGTCCTTGCAGGATTTTTTTTTTTTAAAGATGACCGGTAAGGGGATCCTAACCCTCGACTTGGTGTTGTCAGCACCACGCTCAGCCAGCGAGCCAACCGGCCATCCCTATATGGGATCCGAACCCGCGGCCTTGGTGCTATCAGCACCACACTCTCCCGAGTGAGCCACGGGCAGGCCCGATTTTTTGTGTTTTAAGATCTGCTTTCAGGCCGGCCCGTGGCTCACTCGGTAGAGTGCGGTGCTGATAACACCAAGGCCGCAGGGTCGGATCCTATATAGGGATGGCCGGTTTGCTCGCTGGCTGAGCGTGGTGCTGACAACACCAAGTCAAGGGTAGAGATCCCCTTACCGGTCATCTTTTTTAAAAAAAAAAAAAAAAGATCTGCTTTCTTTCACTAAACTATTAGAACTGTTAAAATGCCACTTCACCCCACTACACTCAGCTTCTCTTATCAACATTGTGCTATGTGTGCAGTGTAAACGGTACGACTTCTCTAGAGGACATTCTGGCAGTATAGACGAAACATTGAAATGCACATGAGTCTCTGCCCAGCCATTTCCTCTCTAGCAATGATTCCTGCGGAAATGACTAAGAAAGGCCTGTGGTAGTTTCCATCCCAACTCTTCAGCAAATACCCAGGAGGGAGGATGACATCCGTGATTCGGCTGAAGCATAGCGAGTCACAACCTGGGGATCCAATGCTGTGGGTCCTCACGAGCTGCCACATAAACAACAACCCCACGGCAAGTACAGCAGGGCACCAGCGCACCACCAACTGTGACACCACAAGCCCGCAGGAGCACGGGGCAGAGATGGTGCGTCCTGCTAAGCCCTGGCACATCCACGAAGTGACCTCGCCTTTCACAAGCCTACAAATGGCTCGAAGTCGCTCATTATGGAACCTGAAGCATGCGAACTTTTCTATTTTCAAAGCCACCACCAGAACAGCCCAGTCGTAACATTCACACATCACCAAACTCCCTTCCCGTTTGCGCAAAGGATATACGTGGCCGGCAAAAAGCGCTCAGGAGGCTGCGGGCAGTCTCGGGGTAAACCCTACAAGCGCTAAACCCTCTCTGAGACTCAGGAACCCTAGAGCTCATTCCCCAGTCCTCGGGGCTGTGCAAGAGGAGGGGGATGGGCAGGCCTTCGGCCTCACCCCTCCCCCACGACAGACAGAGTCATTTGCAAACTTGCAAGACCAGACAGGGGGCCGGAAAACTCCAGTGCTGGAGAATTCTTCCCCTTCTTAAAGGAACAGAGTGACTCCAGCTGGGACCAAAGACCACTTTCCCCAGGGGAGTTTTCTTCCATTCACTTCCTGGGCTAAGCAGGCACAACCCTCATCCCAGGCTGGGAGGAGAAGCCCGCAATAGGCTGGGGAGCTCAGAAGGTTCAGCGTCACCTCCTGGGACGTGGGAAGGAACACTCTATCCAGTGGAGAGTAGGGGTCTTGATGGCGATGGGGTCCCAGCCAACAGTTCAGGACTTCTCTTAAAATTTGTGATTTGGGGCATCGTGATACGGTGTTTTGTTCATGGTTTTGCCCTCAAATCCTTCCCAACAGAGTTTCCATTCTCCACTTTTACAGATGCCTCAGGTGAGGCCCAGAGAAGCCCTGAGACTTGACCAAATTGCCCAGCTCCGCATGGCAGCACAGACATGGGTGTCCATCTGTGTTCAGCCGGACCTTTCTCCTTGATTGCACTGAGGGGAGGAACTGGCATGAAAAGGACACTTTGAGAGGACAGGAAACCCCCAGCACCAGGGCCTGGGGAATCGCGCGGGTGGTTGGGCCCCACTGAGCTAGGTCTTGCAAAGCAAGGTCTCTCCTGTCATCACTCACAACAGGTCCAAAGGAAAAGGCTCACTTGTGCTAACCACTCAGACATTTCCTTTCCTTGTTCCAAGCACAGGACAAGGTCCACTAACAGAGAGCCGCAGGGAAGGTGGGGCAATTCAGGAGCAGAGGAGAATTCTTCAAGCTGTGTCTTCTCCCCTGAAAGAGACACCACTGTCATGGAAATGTCATCCCAGTGAGACAGGCATTTCAGGGGGTGCGGAACAAAGAGTCCTCTGCTCAGTGAACCCGGTCTTTCCGGCCCCTTCTGTCTCTTGACAGCCTTGTCACTCTCCCTTCTGGAAATCCAAGGCTCTGACCAATGCTGAGAAACAAGAGTAACTCAGTCTCCTCCTCAGAATAACAGGGGGTGGGAGCCCCTGCACCGCTGGAGCTAGGAAAAAAATCAAAATCCATCTGATGCAGATGGAGCTGCCCCAGACTGAAGTGTGCATGTGCATGAATATGTGTGCATATGTGTTCACGTGCATGCACACACAAAAACATTTATGCTCATGTATGTCAAGATGAGAGTGAGGCTGGGCCACGGCCCAAGGCACCGCTTGGCGTGGTGCCTGCAGAAGGGCCAAGCCCAGCTTGGCCCCAGCACTCCAGCACCTTGGCTCAGACAGCTCAGAGAGCTGAAGTCTGACCTCCCTACTGCTCACTCACCATCCCCCACCACGGGCCTCAAGCAGGGATTTCCTGGGTTTTAGCTAATTCACTAACTGAGAGGTAAACAAGAGCCTTGGGGGAGGGTCGACTAAGCATCAAGATTCAATTCTTTTTGAAATGTCGAGTTTCAGATGGGGGAGGTGCCTGACATGGTCCCGGAGCAATTTTGCTGCTGGCTTCCACCAAATAAAGACAGGAAGATATTGCCTGAGGAAGGTAGATAACCGGTGGTCTGAGAATTCCAAGATCCATGAAATCACAAACCATGAGGAATTGTGGTGAATCACAGTGAAATGTGCCACAGAGAACGACAAGTGGGCAAAGTAGGGCTGGGAAGCCTAGGGGAGAGTTACCATGGGCAGTCACAGCACCACGGGATTAGGGTACAGCAAACCGTGGGCAGTGGGTAAACCACAGGCAAGAGGTGAACCACGGGCAAGGGGCAAACCGTGGGCAAGGGGCGAACCGTGGGCAAGGGGCGAACCGCGGGCAAGGGGCGAACCGCGGGCAAGGGGCGAACCGCGGGCAAGGGGCGAACCGCGGGCAAGGGGCGAACCGCGGGCAAGGGGCGAACCGCGGGCAAGGGGCGAACCGCGGGCAAGGGGCGAACCGCGGGCAAGGGGCGAACCGCGGGCAAGGGGCGAACCGCGGGCAAGGGGCGAACCGCGGGCAAGGGGCGAACCGCGGGCAAGGGGCGAACCGCGGGCAAGGGGCGAACCGCGGGCAAGGGGTGAACCGCGGGCAAGGGGCGAACCGCAGGTAAGGGGCGAATCATGGGCAAGGGGCGAATCGTGGGCAAGAAGAGGTGAACCACAGGCAAGGGGCGAACCGTGGGTGAGAGACGAATCGCGGGCAAGGGGCGAACCGTGGGTGAGAGGCGAATCGCGGGCAAGGGGCGAACCGTGGGTGAGAGGCGAACCATGGGCAAGGGGTGAACCATGGGCTAGAGGTGAACCACGGCCAAGGGGCGAACCGTGGGAAAGCAGTGAAACACGGGCAAAGGGCGAACCATGGCCAAGGGGCAAACCACGAGCAACAGGTGAGCTGTGAGCAAGAGGTGAACCACCGGCCGGGGTGAGCCGCGGGCAACAGGCGAAATGCGGGCAAGGGGCAAGTCCAGCCCAGCAAGTGAAGTAACTTCTCTTTTTTTTTTTTTTTTTTTTTTTAAAAAAAGATGACCGGTAAGGGGATCTTAACCCTTGACTTGGTGTTGTCAGCACCACGCTCACCCAGTGAGCTAACCGGCCATCCCTATATGGGATCCAAACCCGTGGCCTTGGTGTTATCAGCACCGCACTCTCCCGAGTGAGCCACGGGCCGGCCCGAAGTAACTTCTCACAGATCCACAAACTCTTAGCATTTCTGGACTAGAGCCTGGAGCATGAATATCACCCTGGTTTCCAAGCTGTCCAGCATCCCATTCTGCAGTTGGACCCAAAGAGTACCTATCAGTCCTGGGGTGAAGTTACAGGTGTCAAACCTCCTCAGAGACCTCAATTTCAGTAACTCAGACTTCAAACCTAAAAGAGAGGGTTGCAGCAGGTCTCAACTCAGGGCAGATCGGCCAGCCCCAGTTGCTTAGGAATGTGCAGGTGAGAGTCATTTGCAAAACAATAAGAGGAGTAAAGTCAGAGCTCCTCTGGAATTCCACTGGCTTTTTAGTCTTCCTCTTCTTAAAGGAACAGGGCATCCCCAACAAGCTTTAAAGGGCTGCTCTAATAGTGAAATTTACCAAGGTCATCCTGGGGAGGGGTTATCATTGCTGATATTGTTGTCCTCTAATCCTGGTGAGAGACACACAAAGCAGGCCCTGGGCATTTTGGTGCAAGCGAAGAAAGTCCCCAGACGCAGGAGATGGCCACACCACTTGAAGGATCAGAGATTTGAGCAAATGCTAGTGAATCCCAGCAAATCATGGTGAACTGTGGGCATGAACCGTGGACTGGCAGCGGGTAGAGCCGAAAGACAAGAAGCAGCCAGCAAACTTCAGTGTATGCACAGATTACGGTGTGGTGGACCACGGGCCACCAGCAGACCGCGGGCCACCAGCGGACCACCGTCACTGGCAGACCGCGGGCCACTGGCGGACCAAAGACCACAGCAGACCGCGGGCAACTGGCAGACTGAAGACCATGGCAGATCGCGGGTCACTGGTAGACCACCACCACTGGCAGACCGCGGGCAACTGGCGGACTGAAGACTATGGCAGACCGCGGGCCACTGGAGGACTGAAGACCACAGCAGACCGCGGGCCACTGGCAGACCACCACCACTGGCGGACCGAAGACCACAGCAGACCGCGGGCCACTGGCAGACTGAAGACCACGGCAGACCGCGGGCCACTGGCAGACCACCACCACTGGCAGACCGCGGGCCACTGGCGGACCGAAGACCACAGCAGACCGCGGGCCACTGGCAGACTGAAGACCACGGCAGACCGCGGGCCACTGGCAGACCACCACCACTGGCAGACCGCGGGCCACTGGCGGACCGAAGACCACAGCAGACCGCGGGCCACTGGCAGACTGAAGACCACGGCAGACCGCGGGCCACTGGCAGACCACCACCACTGGCAGACCGCGGGCCACTGGCGGACCGAAGACCACAGCAGACCGCGGGCCACTGGCAGACTGAAGACCACGGCAGACCGCGGGCCACTGGCAGACCACCACCACTGGCAGACCGCGGGCCACTGGCGGACCGAAGACCACAGCAGACCGCGGGCCACTGGCAGACTGAAGACCACGGCAGACCGCGGGCCACTGGCAGACCACCACCACTGGCAGACCGCGGGCCACTGGCGGACCGAAGACCACAGCAGACCGCGGGCCACTGGCAGACTGAAGACCACGGCAGACCGCGGGCCACTGGCAGACCACCACCACTGGCAGACCGCGGGCCACTGGCGGACCGAAGACCACAGCAGACCGCGGGCCACTGGCAGACTGAAGACCACGGCAGACCGCGGGCCACTGGCAGACCACCACCACTGGCAGACCGCGGGCCACTGGCGGACCGAAGACCACAGCAGACCGCGGGCCACTGGCAGACTGAAGACCACGGCAGACCGCGGGCCACTGGCAGACCACCACCACTGGCAGACCGCGGGCCACTGGCGGACCGAAGACCACAGCAGACCGCGGGCCACTGGCAGACTGAAGACCACGGCAGACCGCGGGCCACTGGCAGACCACCACCACTGGCAGACCGCGGGCCACTGGCGGACTGAAGACCACAGCAGACCGCAGGCCACTGGCAGATCGCCACCACTCACGGACTGCAGGCCACTGGCAGGGCAGCGGGAGAACAGACATTCTGTTAGCAGTTGGTCTTTTCCAACTCTGTGGGTCTTCTCTTCTTAAAGGAGCAGAGTACCTCCAGGCAGGCTCTACGGGGCAATTAAAGATTGAAATTTACGGGGTTGAAGGCAGGGGGAACCTGTAGCATGCATATTCACCTCACTCTTGCCCCAGACTGTGGGGGAAACCCCATGAGGGTCACTGGGGACCATTTCTCTAACTCTGGACAAAGGCCTGCAGCAATTTATCCACCCAGTGCCCTGCCCCTCCCCAGCCACTGAGCAAATGAATGAAGCACAATGTAGCTGCTGGGATGTTGACGCTAGCAGTGTAAATGGTTCAGGACCCCCAGGCAGGGACTGTGGTGCAGAGAATCATGACACAGGGCAATTCAAGGTCGCAGGGCTCCCCGTGCACCTCAAGTCATGCAGGGGGACCACAGTGCAGCCAGTGATGCAAAGCCAGGCAACTGCAAATGATAGAACACTGCAGAGGGTGAGCTGAGCAAGCACTGTCAGTGTCCAGTGGCCAAGCGAGCACAGTACACCACAACGCAGGTACACACAAAACCCGGCACTGCCAGGTAGAGTTCCTGCTCACGATCTCCCTGACAATTTGAAATCACTGACGTGGGCCTTGGTGTCTCAGTGCATCTTATCTCCAGGGCCGCCAGGCCACCACCACGCATTTGAGCAAGGCCCCCTCTATTTGCTCAAAGAGTGAGTGTCATGGGCAAGAAGCACCGAAATGGTGTGTTAGGGTGACCCTAAAGTCCGATTTCTCAGGGGTGCACAGGAGAAGGGCTGGGCCAGCCTCTAATCCTAACCCCTCCACCTTCTCAACCCCCCCATCTCAAGTCATTTCCAAACTAGCATGACCAGCTGTGGGGTGGAAACTTGAATTCTGTTTTTCTGAGCTTCAGCTAGGGCTTGTGAGTTCTTTCCCTTCTTAAAGGAACAGCCAGGAGCAGTCCCTCAGGCCAAAGACCACATTCCTGGGGAGTTTGCTTCCTTTCATTTCCCGGACTAGGCCTGCACCACCCCCTCTCCTGAGAGAGAGGAAGCTCACAGATCTCACAGGCTGGGAGCTGGGCGGGATCAACAATGCCTCCTGGGCCTGGGGTGGGGTCCATCCAACACCTCAATGAAGGGGGCTCTTCTGGGATCCCCAGGCATCTCGTTGTAACCTTCTCTTCAATTTCCTGTGATCTCAGGCTTCTCGATATGGCGTTTATTTCACTAAATCCGCATGTCAGTCCCCAGAGGTGTGTTTTTTATTCTCCAGTATTATAGATGCCTAAACCAGGAAAACTTAAGGTGCTTGACTTCCTCTAATGCTGTGACTGTCCCAGACCTCTAAGTGCCGCTGAGAGGGCAAAGTCAAGGGTGCAAAACCCCCCAGCACAGAAGCCTGTAGACAACGGGGGTGACGGGGGGAGAGAATGGTGAGGAGCTGATCAGAACTGGGTGGGCTGGGGGCTACCAGCCCTTGCTGGAGAGGGGAGCCTGGGCGATGGGGGTGTGGCAGGTCTGGAGAGCATGAATATTCTAAGAAGAACTGCACCCCTAAAGTTCTTCATGACTGAAAATCCCACTCGAAGACTTAAGCGCGCCATTAGAGTGCAGGCAGGGCCTCCCTGGAGGACTGGTAAAAGATTCTGACATGTGGAGGATGCCACGATCTGGGATTTGATGAGTGATAAGCTGAGGCGCCCAAACAGCTCCCTATGGACAACTGAGGCACCAGAGCCTGGTGGCAGAAGGGCTGTCCTTTCTCTACCACAGTCAGAAAGCTTCCAAAAGCCACACTGATGTTCCCCAGAGTCTCATCTCATTTAATTCTTCCAACAGCCCAATCAAGAAACTGTCATAATATTTTAACCTTTAAGACAATTACAGGAATAATTCTTGTTTCTTGTTAAAAAAAAAAAAGAGAGAGAGAGAGAGAGAAGAACAAAAGAAAAAACAACACAAAACAAAAACCAAAGAATGCAATGGCTCAGGAAAGTGCAATTTCTCGCCCGCATTCTAAACCACCGTCCGCAGCCCCCGTACCCAGTCCTGCTCCCCTGGGGGATTCCCATCACTTGCAGTTGGGTTTCTGGTATGTTGTGGGGATGGGAAGGCAGTCCTGGAGGGAAGATCTTCTCCACAGAGCTCAGTGTCATTCCTGGAGGATTTGGGGACATGCTCGGTTTTAGGGTGCTCCTCCACTCTAACCCAGGTCCAGGGGGTTCCTTGTGGCTTGAGAGGAAGACCAGGGGAGACACTGGCAGAGAGCTGCCTTTATGTCTTGCGAAGGCATCCCTCCCAGACCAGCTCTGCAGAGAAGGTGCATTTCAGAGAGCTTGGGATGGAAGGTGAACCCCGGAAAAAGTGGGGAGTCATTGCTGACTTTGGGAGATGCACCTCCCTTCAAATGCAAGTTCACCTTTTCCTTCCTCCCCTGAAGCTTCTCTTTTGAAATGCAAAGGTGGGGTGAAATTCAGCGGGCCCTCCTGCGTGCAGAACTAGATGCAATGCCCCCCCCCCCCCCCCCCCC
>NW_007729566.1:57974-61187 GCF_000696425.1 Galeopterus variegatus
ACTGGCGAACTGAAGACCACAGCAGACCGCGGGCCACTGGCGGACTGAAGACCACAGCAGACCGCGGGCCACTGGCAGATCACCACCACTGGCAGACCGCGAGTCACTGGCGAACTGAAGACCACAGCAGACCGCGGGCCACTGGCGGACTGAAGACCACAGCAGACCGCGGGCCACTGGCAGATCACCACCACTGGCAGACCGCGAGTCACTGGCGAACTGAAGACCACAGCAGACCGCGGGGCACTGGTGGACTGAAGACCACAGCAGACCGCGGGCCACTGGCAGACTGAAGACCACAGCAGACCGCGGGCCACTGGCAGACCACCACCACTGGCGGACTGAAGACCACAGCAGACCGCGGGCCACTGGCAGACCACCACCACTGGCAGACCGCGGGCCACTGGCGGACTGAAGACCACAGCAGACCGCAGGCCACTGGCAGATCGCCACCACTCACGGACTGCAGGCCACTGGCAGGGCAGCGGGAGAACAGACATTCTGTTAGCAGTTGGTCTTTTCCAACTCTGTGGGTCTTCTCTTCTTAAAGGAGCAGAGTACCTCCAGGCAGGCTCTACGGGGCAATTAAAGATTGAAATTTACGGGGTTGAAGGCAGGGGGAACCTGTAGCATGCATATTCACCTCACTCTTGCCCCAGACTGTGGGGGAAACCCCATGAGGGTCACTGGGGACCATTTCTCTAACTCTGGACAAAGGCCTGCAGCAATTTATCCACCCAGTGCCCTGCCCCTCCCCAGCCACTGAGCAAATGAATGAAGCACAATGTAGCTGCTGGGATGTTGACGCTAGCAGTGTAAATGGTTCAGGACCCCCAGGCAGGGACTGTGGTGCAGAGAATCATGACACAGGGCAATTCAAGGTCGCAGGGCTCCCCGTGCACCTCAAGTCATGCAGGGGGACCACAGTGCAGCCAGTGATGCAAAGCCAGGCAACTGCAAATGATAGAACACTGCAGAGGGTGAGCTGAGCAAGCACTGTCAGTGTCCAGTGGCCAAGCGAGCACAGTACACCACAACGCAGGTACACACAAAACCCGGCACTGCCAGGTAGAGTTCCTGCTCACGATCTCCCTGACAATTTGAAATCACTGACGTGGGCCTTGGTGTCTCAGTGCATCTTATCTCCAGGGCCGCCAGGCCACCACCACGCATTTGAGCAAGGCCCCCTCTATTTGCTCAAAGAGTGAGTGTCATGGGCAAGAAGCACCGAAATGGTGTGTTAGGGTGACCCTAAAGTCCGATTTCTCAGGGGTGCACAGGAGAAGGGCTGGGCCAGCCTCTAATCCTAACCCCTCCACCTTCTCAACCCCCCCATCTCAAGTCATTTCCAAACTAGCATGACCAGCTGTGGGGTGGAAACTTGAATTCTGTTTTTCTGAGCTTCAGCTAGGGCTTGTGAGTTCTTTCCCTTCTTAAAGGAACAGCCAGGAGCAGTCCCTCAGGCCAAAGACCACATTCCTGGGGAGTTTGCTTCCTTTCATTTCCCGGACTAGGCCTGCACCACCCCCTCTCCTGAGAGAGAGGAAGCTCACAGATCTCACAGGCTGGGAGCTGGGCGGGATCAACAATGCCTCCTGGGCCTGGGGTGGGGTCCATCCAACACCTCAATGAAGGGGGCTCTTCTGGGATCCCCAGGCATCTCGTTGTAACCTTCTCTTCAATTTCCTGTGATCTCAGGCTTCTCGATATGGCGTTTATTTCACTAAATCCGCATGTCAGTCCCCAGAGGTGTGTTTTTTATTCTCCAGTATTATAGATGCCTAAACCAGGAAAACTTAAGGTGCTTGACTTCCTCTAATGCTGTGACTGTCCCAGACCTCTAAGTGCCGCTGAGAGGGCAAAGTCAAGGGTGCAAAACCCCCCAGCACAGAAGCCTGTAGACAACGGGGGTGACGGGGGGAGAGAATGGTGAGGAGCTGATCAGAACTGGGTGGGCTGGGGGCTACCAGCCCTTGCTGGAGAGGGGAGCCTGGGCGATGGGGGTGTGGCAGGTCTGGAGAGCATGAATATTCTAAGAAGAACTGCACCCCTAAAGTTCTTCATGACTGAAAATCCCACTCGAAGACTTAAGCGCGCCATTAGAGTGCAGGCAGGGCCTCCCTGGAGGACTGGTAAAAGATTCTGACATGTGGAGGATGCCACGATCTGGGATTTGATGAGTGATAAGCTGAGGCGCCCAAACAGCTCCCTATGGACAACTGAGGCACCAGAGCCTGGTGGCAGAAGGGCTGTCCTTTCTCTACCACAGTCAGAAAGCTTCCAAAAGCCACACTGATGTTCCCCAGAGTCTCATCTCATTTAATTCTTCCAACAGCCCAATCAAGAAACTGTCATAATATTTTAACCTTTAAGACAATTACAGGAATAATTCTTGTTTCTTGTTAAAAAAAAAAAAGAGAGAGAGAGAGAGAGAAGAACAAAAGAAAAAACAACACAAAACAAAAACCAAAGAATGCAATGGCTCAGGAAAGTGCAATTTCTCGCCCGCATTCTAAACCACCGTCCGCAGCCCCCGTACCCAGTCCTGCTCCCCTGGGGGATTCCCATCACTTGCAGTTGGGTTTCTGGTATGTTGTGGGGATGGGAAGGCAGTCCTGGAGGGAAGATCTTCTCCACAGAGCTCAGTGTCATTCCTGGAGGATTTGGGGACATGCTGGGTTTTAGGGTGCTCCTCCACTCTAACCCAGGTCCAGGGGGTTCCTTGTGGCTTGAGAGGAATCTTCTCCACAGAGCTCAGTGTCATTCCTGGAGGATTTGGGGACATGCTCGGTTTTAGGGTGCTCCTCCACTCTAACCCAGGTCCAGGGGGTTCCTTGTGGCTTGAGAGGAAGACCAGGGGAGACACTGGCAGAGAGCTGCCTTTATGTCTTGCGAAGGCATCCCTCCCAGACCAGCTCTGCAGAGAAGGTGCATTTCAGAGAGCTTGGGATGGAAGGTGAACCCCGGAAAAAGTGGGGAGTCATTGCTGACTTTGGGAGATGCACCTCCCTTCAAATGCAAGTTCACCTTTTCCTTCCTCCCCTGAAGCTTCTCTTTTGAAATGCAAAGGTGGGGTGAAATTCAGCGGGCCCTCCTGCGTGCAGAACTAGATGCAATGCCCCCCCCCCCCCCCCCCCCCCCCCCCCCCCCCCCCCCCCCCCCCCCCCCCCCCCCCCCCCCCCCCCCCCCCCCCCCCCCCCCCCCCCCCCCCCC
>NW_007729566.1:62187-108215 GCF_000696425.1 Galeopterus variegatus
AATGCCCCCCCCCCCCCCCCCCCCGGAGCGTGAGCTCCGGCCTCACAGAGTCCAGGGAGTAGGTATGTAGATTCCCTTCTGAAAAGAGAAAGGAAACCACTCTGCTGAGCAAAGACACAAGTCCTGGGGAATCTGACTCTCAGCTCTATGCCCTCCTGCTTGTCCATGTATTAGGGGCTGGAATAGGCCTGTGGGGAAAATGAGACTTCATTCTCTCCCCTCCCTGGCTCACTTCTCGCCTCCTCTTCTCGCTCACTCTCTCCTCCCCTCCTACCCCAGACCCACTGGGATACTCGGCCTACCTCTCCTACCCGGGGAGGAGTAGGCAGGGCCCCAAACCTCCTGCCCCTCCTTCATCTGCAGGGCTGTGCCTTTGTGGGCATAGTCTGGGATGCTGGCAGGGTGATTGCCTGTCAGCTCCGATTAATAACCAGATGGGCCCTACTTTCCAAGGAGGACAAGGAAGCCATTTGGCCCAAGCTCAGCTTTCCTTGGGTCTCTGGGGGAAGGCTAGCAATCATGCCAGGCTCAGCTCCCAGGAATCAGGGTGGGCGTGGGCGTCCCTGACACTACCCAGTCATGTGGCCCACAGACATCGCTGGCCCAACATCCTCTGAGGTGGAAGCAAAATGCAATGGGGGGAGCTCTGTTGGGGGCTTTCTTGGTACAGGGCAGGAAGACCCCCAGCAGCAGCTGCACCCAAGGGCAGCCCAGGGACTGCTGAGCAGATGTACACCTTGGCCCAGTCCCTGTGCTGTGGGACAGCTTGGGTCTGGCAGCATGGGCTGCTGCCTGGGCCTCCCTGGCCACACATCTGTCCCATCCCGTTTTGTTTCCAGCCTGGGTCAGGGGTTTCCCTGGTCCTGTACCTTTCCTTTCATTGCTGAATAGAATTCCATCACGGGATATACCACGACTTGTTCATCTGCTTACTTGCTGATGGACATTAGGATTGTTTCCAGTGTGGGGCTGTTACAAATACAACTGCTGTGAACGTTCGAGTATAAATCTTTGTGTGGATAAATGCTTTCGTTTCTCACGGGGAATCATAAGAGTGGAATGGCTGTGGTGTGCCTTTTATTTTTAAAAAAGCAGCCAAATTGTTTTTCAAATTGTTTGAACCACTTTGCATTCCTGTGAATGATGTACCACAGTCCCAGCCTCTCCATATCTTCACCCACGCTTGGTGTGGTCAGGCTTTCTAACTTCTGCCCATTTAATTGTTGCATAGCAATATCTTATCATGGTTTTAATTGGCATTTTCCTAATAAATAAAGATGTTGATCAGCCTTTTTTGTACTTATTTGCCATCCATATGTCTTCTTTGGTGAAGTGTGTTCTTCAATCTTTTGCCCATTTTTTTTTTAACTGAGGTGTTTGTTTTCTAATGATTAAGCTTTAGAAGTCTTTATATATTCTGGGTGCAAGTTCTTTTTCACATGTATATGTTGCAAATATTTTCTGCAGCCTGTGACTTATCTTTCCATTCTCTTAAAAGTGTTTTTGAAAGAAGTGTTTAATTTTAATGAAGTCCAGTTTTATCAATTTGTTTTAGTGTCATAATTAAGAAATCTTAAACCAAGGTCACAAAGATTTTCTCCTATGCTATGAGTTCTTGTAAACGTTTCGGGGGGGGGGGTTAATTTTTAATTTTTTAAAATTTTTTCTTTTTTTTTCTACAAGATGACTGGTAAGGGGATCTTAACCCTTAACTTGGTGTTGTCAGCACCATGCTCTCCCAAGTGAGCCAACCAGCCATCCCTATATAGGGATCGAAACCTGCAACCTTGGTGTTATCAGCACCACACTCTCCCAAGTGAGCCACAGGCCGGCCCTTTTTAAAAATTTTTTTAATATTTTGTGGATTTTTCTTTTTGGTAGCTGGCCAGCATTTTATAGTTTAAGGTTTTCTATTTGTATCTACAAGGCATTTTGAGATAAGCTTTGACAAGCTTTGTATTTGTCGTGCAGTATGAATTGGAGTTTCTTTCTTTCTTTCTTTTTGCCTGTGAATATCTAATCATTCCAGCACCATTTGTTGAAAAGACTATCCTTTCTTTGCAGAATTGTCTTTGCACTTTTTGTCAAAAATTAGGACTCCATATATGTGTGAGTCTGTTTCTGGATTTTCTATCCTGTTCCATTGATCTGTCCTGTCTCTCATTTTACAGTGCCATGCTGTTTTATTTACTGTAGCTTTATAATGAGTCTTGAAATCAGTGTTAGCCTACCAATTTCATTCATCTTTTTCAGAATTGCTTTGGCTATTCTAGGTCTTTTGCATTTTCATATGAATTTTAGGCTCAAATTAAAATGTGTTTATTAATTTCAATTTTTAAAAATCCTGTTAGGATTTTGATTGAAATTGTGTTGATCTAAAGTTGAATTTGGGGAGAAATAGCATCTTCATAAAATGTGTCTCTTGACCCATGAACAAGGCATATCTCTCCAATTATTTACATCATTAATTTCTCTCAGCAATGTTTTGTACTTTTCATTATTTTGGTGTTATTGTAAATAGCATTTTTTATTTCAATTTCTGATTATTTTTTGCTTGTATGTAGAAATAGAATTGATTTTTTAATATTGCTTTTATATCCTGCAATCTTGCTAAACTCACTTCTCAATTCTAGTGGCTTTCTTGTACTAAATTCCATGAGATTTCCAACACAGATGATCGTGCAATCTGCAGATGAAGACAGTTTGACTTCTTTCCAATCTGAATGTCCTTTATTTCTCGCCCGCCCCCCGCCCCCACCTTTTTATCTTTGCTCCACGTCACTGGCTAGAACTAGTAGAGCACCTAGAATTTCCAGTACAATGTTGAATATAAGTACGAGGATACTTCGAAAAGTTCATGGAAAAATGAAATTAAAAGATAACACAAATCTTTTCGGGAACTTTTTGAAGACCCCTTCTAGTAAGAATGAATCTTGTTACTGTTCTCAGGGGAAAGCATCCTGTCTTTCACCAGTGAGTATGATGTTGGCTGTAGGATTTTGTAGATGGTCTTGTCACGCTGAGGAAGTGCTCTTTCATTCCAAGTTTGCTGTGATTTTTTTAAATCAGAAATGGATATTGAATTTGACCAAATGCTTTTTCTATATCTGTTAAGATGATGATACGGTTTTTCTTTTTCAGTGCATTAATATGGTGAATTACACTGATTGATTTTCAAATGTTAAACCAGTCCTGTATTAATGGAATAAACTCCATTTGGTCATAAGTGGTTTTGGGGTTTTGTTGTTATTGTGTTTTGTTTTGTTTATATTGTTCGATTCAATTTGGTAACATTTGCTAAGGACTTTTGCATCTATGTTACTGAGGGAGATTAGTTTACAGTTTTCTCCTCTTGTATTTTTACCTGGTTTTCATAAACCAGGTTAATGCTGGCCTCGGAGAATAAATTAGAATGAATCCTCAATTTATAAATTAGAATAAATTGTGTAGAATTGGAATTATTTCTTCCTTAAATGTTTGGTAGAATTTGCTAGCAAGGCCATCTATCTGGGCCTGGAGTTTTCTCTGTGGGAAAATTTCTAACTACAAATTCAATTTCCTTAATGAACACACGGCTATTTAGGTTATCTATTTCTTGAGTAAGCTTTCACAGTTCATTTCTTACAAGGAATTTTTCCATGTCATATAAGGTGCAAAATTAATAGGCATAGAGTTGTTCATAATATTTCCATATTATCCTTTTAATATCTGTAGATGTGTAATGATGTCACCTAATTCCTGATATTAGTAATTTGTTTTCTTTCTTTTTTTCCTAATCACCCTGCCTAGAGACTTACCCATTTTATTGATCTTCCAAAGAATCAGCTTTTGGTTTTATTGATTTTCTGTATCGTTTTTCTGCTTTATAGTTCACTGATTTCTATTTTGATCTTAATTATTTGCTCTCTGGTGCTGACTTTGAGTTTAATTTGCTATTCTCTTTCTAGTTTACTAACTTGGAGGTGGAGGTCATGACTTGACACATTTCTTCTTTTCTAATATAGACATTCAGTGCTATAAATGTCCGTCTCGGTGCAGCTGAAGCGACATCCCACAAATTCTGATATGTCGTGTCTTCGTTTTCATTCAGTGCAAAATACTTTCTACTTTCCCTTTTTATTCCTCTTTGACTCATGAGTTATTTAGAAATGTGTTATTTCTTTTCCGAGTGCTGGGGAATTTCCCAGATATCCTTCTGTTATTGATTTCTAATTTATTTGCACTGTGGTCAAAGAATATACTTTGTATGACTTTTATCCTTTTAAATATACTGAGACTTATTTTATGGCACAGAATATGATCTGTCTTTGTAAATGTTCCATGTACACTCGAAAGGAATGTGTATTCTGCTGTCGTTGGGTGGAGTGTTCTATAAATGTCAGTTATGTCAAGTTGCCTGGTGGTGTAATTCAAGTCAGCTATATCCTTTCTGGTTTTCTGCCTACTTGTTCTATCAGTCATTGGAAAATGGATATTGAAGTATCTCACCATAATTGCAGATTTGGCTCTTTCCTTGTGGTTGTACCAGTCTCTGTTTCATGTATTTTGAAGCTCTGTTATTAGAGGTATAAATGTTTGAAATCATTATGTACTCTTGATTAATGACCCCTTTATCGTTATAAAATAAACTCTTTTAGCACCAGTGATATTCTTTGCTCTGAAACCTACTGTCTAATTAATCAGTATAGCCATTCCAACTTTTGATTGGTAGTAGCATGCTATATCTTTTTCCATCCTTTTACTTTTAACCTGTTTGTCCCTTTATCTTTGAGGTGCATTTTTTTGTAGGCAACAATAGATCTTGCTTGTCTATGAATGGGAGTGTTTATTAGTTTAATGGGATTATCAATTCTAGTTAAGTTTAAGCCTAACATCTTAGTGTTCGTTTTCTATTTGTTCCACCAGTTCTTTGTTCTCTTCTTCTGCATTTTTGGGACCAATTGCTATTTTTTATTATACCAGTTTATCTCCTTTGTGGCTTATTAGCTATAATTTTTTCTTTTTTTAAAGACCAGTAAGGGGATTTTAACCCTTGACTTGGTGTTGTCAGCACCACGCTCAGCCAGTGAGCGAACCGGCCACCCCTACCTGCAAGTAATATACCACCCACTCTCATCTATAATATAAGATAGTAGACTTCCATTCCTCCATTCCCAATCTCTATGCTATTGTGATGAATTTTACTTCTACATATATTATAAACCCCATGACGCATTGTCAATATTTTTGTTTTAACTGTCAATTATCTTTTAAAGAAATTTAAAGAATAAAAAGCAATCTCAAATCTTTACCCATGTAGTTAGCACTTTTGGTATTCTTCTCTCTTCTGTGTAGATCCGTCCTTCTTTCTAACACCATTTTTCTTAAGCCTGATGGATTTCTTTGACATTTCTTAAGGTGCGGATCTGTTGGTAATGAACTCTTTCAGCTTTTGTATGTCTGTGAAAGGCTTTATTTCACCTTTGTTCTTGCAAGATGTTTTCTCTGGGGATAGAATTCTAGGTTGACAATTCTTTTCTTTCCCTACTTCAAAGATTTTTGCTGTCTTCTTGTTTGCATGGATTCTCACCAGAAATCTGCATTCGCTCTTACCTTTGTTCCTTTGTCCATACCATTTCAGATTTTGTTTTCATAATATTTCAAAGCAATTTGTGCTTTGGTATAGTTTTGTTTGTTTTGTTTTTTGTTTGTTTGTTTGTTTTCTTGTTCTTGTGCTTGGGGTTCTTTGAGTTCCTTGGATCTGAGAGTTTACAATCTTTATCAAATTTGGAAAAAATTTGACCATTATTTCTTCAAATATATATATATATTTTTTTGTTCTCCTCTCTTTTCCCTCTCATTCAGGGTCTTCAATTACGTATGTATTAGGCTGCTTGAAATTGTCACACAATTCATTGATGCTATTTTAATTGGGGGGATTTTTTTCTCTATATGTTTTACTTTGGATAGTTTTCGTTGCTAAATCTTCAAGTCCACTAATCTTTTCTTCTGCAATGTTAAATCTGCCAGTGATCTCAGTATAATTTTTACCTCACACATCGTAGTTTTCATCTCTAATACTCCAATTTAGTTTTTTTTTATATCTTCCATGTTCCCACTTAACTTTTTGAACATATGGGATGCAGTTATAATAACTGTTTCAATGTCCTTTTCTGCTAATTCTAACATCTGTGTAAGTTCGGGGTCAGTTTTGATCAATTAATTAGTCTCTTCACTGTGGGCTGTGAATTCTTGCCTCTTTGAATGCCTGGTAAACTTTGGTTGGATGACAAACACTGTGAATATTATCTTGTTTATCTGCCAGGTATCTTTGTGTTCCTATGAATATTCTTGAGCTTTGTTCTGGGATGCAGTTAAGTTACCTAAAAACAGTTTGATCCTTTGGGATCTTATTTTTTATAATTCATTACTCAGGTCTGAAGTAACATTTAATCTAGCGTTAATTATTTCCCATTGCTGAGGCACTACCTTCTTGAGAATTCTACCCAATACCCTGTGAATATGACTTTTTCCAGGCTGATTGGTGGAAATAGACACAATTCCAAGCCCTACATGAATGTTGGGCTTTGTTCCCTCTAATCGTTTTGGATGGCTTAACATTTTTTTTCTTTATCACTGGATTTGAGTAGCCTCAGGTGATCTTTTTCCATGCATGCACTGATCAGTCCTTTGATGGATCTTTGAGAGAGACTGTCGGGCTCTTTTATCTGCCCACAATCCTGCACCAACTATGCCAATTGTCAAGCTAGGGCTGGGTCTGAAGATCACAAACCCCCTAAGCCTGTTCACAGACTGGGTCACAAGCCCTTCACATGCCAGGCTGGGTCACCAGACCCCTCACATGCAGGTCTATGAGCTAGGTAACCAGCAGAAAGGTCCTTGGTGCCTTGGTTCTAGAGCATGGCCACGCTGGCGGATGCCCAGCCAGGTGGTGGCGCTGCCCATGCGCACCATCTCCATCCCCACACAACTCGTTTACAAAGAATGCGCAGCACCACTCCCAACTGGACCTAAGGCAAGGGGGCCTGATTAAACTATTCTGTTTTCCCAACAGAGACCCTCCGCTATTCTCTGGGGTTTTCTCTCTATGCAGCTCTCTCTTCTCCAGTGCTCAATCCTGAGAGTTCTAGTGGCCTTGGCCTCCCCAGAGTCTCAACTCTGTCTCCTGAACTCAGGAAATCCTCCAGGTGCTGCCTGGGCTTTCCGTCCCTGAGCCACAGCCTGGAATCTCACCAAAAGAAGAAAGCCAGAGCAACCACAGGACTCACTCCTTTGTTTTTCATCTTTCAGTAATGTCCAGTATCTTGAAAACCATTGTTTTATCTATTTTGTCCAGTGTTTTCAGTTGTTTCACAAGGGAGGTAAATCTGTTCCCTGTTACTCCATCTTAACCAGAAATGGAAGTTCAGCAGCAACATTTCTGAGACATCTTCTCACCTCCCTGAGGCCCACCCTGAGCAAGAGCCCCACCACTTTCATTATACATATTCCATTCAGCCCCACAGGGTAGATGGAACCTGCCAGTGGGAGGACCCCTGTTGTCTGGCTGTGGATACAGCCCCTTTACTTCCTCTGGAAAACCAAGAAACCTACCAGACATAAGCACTCAAGCCCCATCCCAGCAAAACTACCAGGAAGTTACTAAATAGTGATGACATTCATAGCCATGCAGTCAGGTGTCAAAAACTGATAGCATCGGGAAGAGGGTGAACATCAGTCCTGCAAGGCAGAGGCAGGCCCCCAAAAGAGGTTGTACAAACATGGAAGGCAGCGGCCCTGGGGGTGGAGACTTGCTGGGAGAATGACAGAGGCACGGAGGGTGTTTGTGCCTTGCAGAGTGAAGGTTTACACCAACTTCTCTTTTTCTCTAGCCATGAAAGGGGGACTGGGTCTGGAAAGGGACAGTGGAGACTTGCTGGGAGAATGACAGAGGCACGGAGGGTGTTTGTGCCTTGCAGAGTGAAGGTTTACACCAACTTCTCTTTTTCTCTAGCCATGAAAGGGGACCGGGTCTGGAGAGGGGCAGAGTGGGGCAATATTTGTTCCTGAAGGTCTCTCTTCCTGCTGAGCCATAGTAAGGCCTGAAACACCCTCCCCTCTTCTAAAGGACCCTCGCCTCTTAGGACTAGGTCAGGACAGCAGGGCCAGCTCAGGGCTGAGACAGGGAAGGCTGGGGCCTCACGCGGCCTGTACTGCCCAGGCCACAGAGCTGCCAAGGTATCAGTTAATCCCCACAAGAGGCTGGCGAGGGTGGGTTCTTGGCCCCATTTTAGATTCAGAGCCAAAGTTCCCTAGTTACTCAGCTGACAGATGGCGGCAAACTGAAGGGTCAGTCTGAGGCTTTCTGTATTCCAGCCATGAGCTTCTCCTTTACTGCCCTTGAGATCTCAAAACCTCTACTCTTGAAATTCCCTGGCTAAGCAGCTTCCAGGGGCATCCTGGACCCCAGACCCTGACTTCTGGCCCATTGCCCTGTGGCTATGCAGAGCAGGGCACTGAAGAACGTTCCGTTTTCTTCCAGGCCTTATAAGTCTAACAAAGCCGCTCTTCCCTACTGACATCTGCCGTGGTTAATGATAGATTGAAAGGATGTTGGCCTGGCTATGGGGTGAGGGTCTGTCCTAAATAGGACATGTCGAGTGCCCAGTGGCATAGCTCTGTGCCCTGCAGGAAGACACGTGTGGGTCTAAAATTGGAAGGAGCGGAGATGGCCTTGACTTTTTCCAACCTTGGTTCACCCATCCCCTGCCTTCAGCCGGGAAGAATCTGACAGGTGGTCCTGGCCCCTGGGCCCATGTGCCTGGATTCCAGTGCTCTCAGCAGAGGCCCTAAAATAGACTAGGACACTCCACACGGCGTCCGCAGAGCTTGCCTCCCTGTAAGGAGCCATGAGGTGCACAGAGGCGCAGGGGTGATCTCTCCTTTCCCAAGCCTGTGGCGGATCAGGGGAGCTGAGGCACCAGGCAGGCCCGGCCCTGTATTTCTGCTTAGCTACTTGTTACCTGTGGGTTTGGGGCAAATCACCTAAGTCCTCTGAGGCTCAGGTTTCTAGTTTGTTCATGTTTCCTCTGCCCTCCCTTCCATGGAGCCTGGAGACACACCTTTCTCCCAAGTGCCTTAATTTGCCGTCTTTCTCATTCCAAAAGTCCCACAGACATGACTTATTTCTTCCATCAACCACAACACCCAGAATTCTGCTATATACAAATTCACCCTTTGCTCTGAAGCCTGCAATTTACTTCTGCCTAAAGCCGCTGTCCTCCGTTGCGTTTTAAATGTCCCTGGCTGACATGTGCAGGGCATAGTGGCGGCCACCTGCATTTCCTAGCTGGGTTCACGATTCATCACTTTCAGACTTGGGGACCAGGGGGCTGGGCAGCACCTTCGTCTGGGGTAGGCAGGGCATGGCCTTTATCGATTGCAGGCTGTGCGGCATGTTGTGCCTGTTTCTTACAAGAACCATGCAAGGTAGCTTGTGTCGTTGTTTACAGCTGAGGACGCAGAGACACAGAGCTAGGAAAATACATACTCAGGTTCACACACACCCAGTAATGATCAGATTTGACCACTTCACTCAGTTCTGTCTCAATTTGGAATATGTGTTTACCCCTTTCAGGGCCATAGAAGCTGCTAATAATGGTTCTTTATCCTCAGCCCTGAAGCCACCAGCTGCCGAGATGTTGAACTAGAACTTCCTGGCGCCGTGTCCCATGTCCTGGTCTATTTTAGGTGTCAGGAATTCATGCACATTTAGCATGTGTCTAGGACCATTGGAGAGTCCCTCCTGTCCCGCTAGTGCCCCTCTGCCCATCCCAAGACCCTCTTCCATTTCCTGGGGAGTGGGTGGTAGCAGGAGCATGGGGTCTTCGCCTGATAACCCCTACCCCTGGGGAAACCCCAGGTGGCTCAGGGCCCAGCACCTCTGGCCATTCTCTTCCCTTCTGTCCATGGCTGGTAAATGATCACCTCCTCCCTGGAATGTGGATCTGGCCTCACAACTCTCCCATGACCCACCCCAGCCTTCACACATCCCATTCATATCTTTTTAATCATTGCAGTGATGTTTAAGGAATTAAGGGAGAGCCCTCATTTACTTTGCTGAAATTCTCTGGACTGCTCCGGAAGGTTTCTCTAAGTGGTGGTCTCCTTTAGACCACCAAAGCCAGCCAAATAGCTGATGCTCTGCCTGAGAAGCCTGATGGCTTTAACTCTGCCCTAATGTGGCTCTTTGGACAAACGCTATCAATCTGCAGTTTCTTAACAGGACCTCATTTGTCTCATTCTCAGGCTGGGGCGGCAGGAGCCGAAGGGCAGGGCCTTGGCCTGTGGGGCTGTGTGTTAGCAGTGAGTGACTTTGTCATGCTGTCATGACTCGTGGCGTTCCTGATGCTTTCAGGCACCCTGAGAGGAAAGTCTCCTACCCCTACTGTACAGATAAGAATGCCAAGGCCCAGAAGAGACAGGCTGGGCCACTGTCTTTGTTTTTTATTGTTTTGTTTTTTTTTTAAGATGACCAGTAAGAGGATCTTAATACTTGACTCGGTGTTGTCAGCACCACACTCTCCCAAGTGAGCTAACCGGCCATCCCTATACAGGGATCCGAACCTGTGGCCTTGGTGTTGTCAGCACTACACTCTCCCAAGTGAGCCACGGGCCGGCCCTATATAGGGATCCGAACCTGTGGCCTTGGTGTTGTCAGCACTACACTCTCCCAAGTGAGCCACGGGCCGGCCCTATATAGGGATCCGAACCTGTGGCCTTGGTGTTGTCAGCACTACACTCTCCCAAGTGAGCCACGGGCCGGCCCTATATAGGGATCCGAACCTGTGGCCTTGGTGTTGTCAGCACTACACTCTCCCAAGTGAGCCACGGGCCGGCCCTATATAGGGATCCGAACCTGTGGCCTTGGTGTTGTCAGCACTACACTCTCCCAAGTGAGCCACGGGCCGGCCCTATATAGGGATCCGAACCTGTGGCCTTGGTGTTGTCAGCACTACACTCTCCCAAGTGAGCCACGGGCCGGCCCTATATAGGGATCCGAACCTGTGGCCTTGGTGTTGTCAGCACTACACTCTCCCAAGTGAGCCACGGGCCGGCCCTATATAGGGATCCGAACCTGTGGCCTTGGTGTTGTCAGCACTACACTCTCCCAAGTGAGCCACGGGCCGGCCCTATATAGGGATCCGAACCTGTGGCCTTGGTGTTGTCAGCACTACACTCTCCCAAGTGAGCCACGGGCCGGCCCTATATAGGGATCCGAACCTGTGGCCTTGGTGTTGTCAGCACTACACTCTCCCAAGTGAGCCACGGGCCGGCCCTATATAGGGATCCGAACCTGTGGCCTTGGTGTTGTCAGCACTACACTCTCCCAAGTGAGCCACGGGCCGGCCCTATATAGGGATCCGAACCTGTGGCCTTGGTGTTGTCAGCACTACACTCTCCCAAGTGAGCCACGGGCCGGCCCTATATAGGGATCCGAACCTGTGGCCTTGGTGTTGTCAGCACTACACTCTCCCAAGTGAGCCACGGGCCGGCCCTATATAGGGATCCGAACCTGTGGCCTTGGTGTTGTCAGCACTACACTCTCCCAAGTGAGCCACGGGCCGGCCCTATATAGGGATCCGAACCTGTGGCCTTGGTGTTGTCAGCACCACACTCTCCCAAGTGAGCCATGGGCCGGCCCTTTTTTTTTTTTTTTTTTAAGATGACCAGTAAGGGGATCTTAACACTTGACTCGGTGTTGTAAGCACCACGCTCTCCCAAGTGAGCTAACCAGCCATCCCTATACAGGGATCCAGACCCACGGCCTTGGTGTTATCAGCACCACACTCTCCCAAGTGAGCCACAAGACAGCCCTTGGGCCACTATCTTTGAATTCAGGTCTGTCTCTGTCTAAAATCCATAGCTGAGCTTTTGGGGCTCAGAAACATTCACCTTTCAAATCCTTTCAAATCCTACACCAGAGCTACCTCCCTAGCAGACAGCCAACGACAGCGCCAACATCACACGCCACGTTCTGAGCTATTTCCAGGCCCTGCTTCGGTTACAGGCATCTGAGCATTTCTAACAGGTGGTGGGACCACCCAAATGTCCCCCAGCCACAAGTGGAGCAGGCGCCACCGGGAGTAGGACGAACCAGGCTCAGACTGGAATGTGTACATGCCTGGAGTCTGGTTTCAGCTCTGCTTTCCCCTGTTGAACCTACATGTAGTGGTCATTTCATTAAAAACTGACCAGCACAGGGCTCAAAAAAAACTCTAGTAGTTGCCAACTTCTCCCCATTCTCCAGCAAAAGCTTGGAGGGTGCAAGTCCAGAAGATCTTCAGGAGAAGTCCTCTAGGCCCTGTGGCCTCTTGGGGGCGTTCGTTTTTCATGTGGAAAGCCTTCAAAGCCTGCACAATTATCTGCAAAGCAGCGGGTCTGGAAGCCGAAGCATTTCAGAGTTTTGAGACCAAGAGTTGGAGGGAAGGTCAACCAGCCCCTCCTGAGCTCACAGCTCCTTTATCCATTTGGGGGTGTGGGTTGAGGGCCTCCCCGGGTACAGCCTGATCAGGGAACTGACACCTCCCTGCAGACGTCTCCAGTGCACGGCTCCCTGAATCCATGTTCATCCTCCCCACAGAACCAACAACATTCAAACCTAAGTTTGAATAGCTGGCAAATCTTGGCTGTGCACCCCAAGCCCTAAGAAAGAGGTATCTGAGTTTGTTAGTTCCACATATCCCTTGAACTTCAAAGCCACCCTCTGTATCCCAGAAGGCAGCCAAGAGGTTAGGGCAATGGGACATCCTGACTGATCAGGAAGGAGCAGCAGCCACGCCGGGTCATAGAGTGCCTTCCTGAAACCAGGGGCAGGTTTTCAGCAAAGGAGGCCCATCGGTACAGGCATTCCTAATCTTGTCCTGCCCTGTGCTGGGTGAGGACAGGACTAAGCCCTTCCTCCAAGTGGTCACACGACTTGCACAGAGCCCTGGTTTTGTCCTCTCCAAAACCTTTCTCCTACAAACCACAGCTCTCCCAGCACTGGCCTGGGAGAGTGACCTTTGTGTGCACAATACAGGGACGCCAAGGGGCTGCTTGCTTCATCCATGGGTTTTAAAGAGAATCTCAATTTGTTTTTATCTTCCAGTAAAGAGAACTTGGCAAGATCTGCTTGTTCCAGGGTCGGGAGAGCCCCAGAGAGGCATCTAGGCAGCTGTGCAGGGGGAGCTGCAGAGGACGGCAGGACACAGCGGTGATGGGGACTGCAGCAGGGCTCGTGATTGGCCCAGGCCTTCAGGCCATATGGGGGCCCCACCTCCAGACGTGCCTGGCCTGGGCTTCTTGGCCTTGGGTGCTGGAAGGCCACACAAAGATGGTATTCATACTGAGGCCTTAAATTCTCTCCAGAATGAGGCAACGTTTAAATAAATACATAAGAAAGTTGGATCCTGGGGCCAGACTAGGCTTGCCCAGGGCAGTGGGTGCTGTTGAGAGAGAAGGTGCCTCCCCCACACACCTACAATTTTGTGCCAAATTAGTAAAAATGTCTTTTCTGTGTCAATTAACGGGGGATTCCTATGCACCCCCATTAGGCAAGTCATGAAAGATTTGGGTTTGTTGATAGCTCCAGTGCCCGAGACATTTACTGTGTGTTTTCCATGGGCCAGGCACCATCCAGCTGTCATGTGAGGATGTAATCTTCCCACAGCCCATGAGGCAGGTAGGTCCTGGGATTCATTTCTTCATTTCTTTACAAAGAGCAAATGGGGCTGGCTGGTTAGCTCATTCGAGAGAGCATGGTGCTGATAACAACAAGGTCACAAGTTTGAATCCCTGTACTGGCCAGCTGCCAAAAAGGAAAAAAAAAAAAGTGCTATGGGCAAGGGCACTATTAGGGGTTGGGAAGAGGTGAAGGGGTCCTAAGGCACACTTTGTCGTTGCTCGGGTTGAGGGAACAAGGTATTAAAAAATGTCATGTGTAAAGTCCACCCAGAGCCCGAAAAAAAAAAAAGTGCTATGGGCAAGGGCACTATTAGGGGTTGGGAAGAGGTGAAGGGGTCCTAAGGCACACTTTGTCATTGCTCGGGTTGAGGGAACAAGGTATTAAAAAATGTCATGTGTAAAGTCCACCCAGAGCCCGGCCTTAAGTGGAATGCCCACTATCTGCTTCATTTTCACTTGAGAAGACTGAGCAGGGACTCTAGTGACTTGTGTTAGGAAGCAAAAACCAAATGCTGCCTCCGGAAGAACATTCTTGGGGCCAGTGTGTGTGGTGGAGGAGGGGTGCTTCACTCTCCATCAAAACGCATGTGCTGCCTCAGAACCACCCCTCCCACCCCCACAGCCAGCCCAAAACTAACAGGAAAGGTGTTTGAATGACCTGAGACTTCTGAGTGGATTAGCCCAGGGCTGGGGGCTGGCGACCCTCTGAGGATGGCAGGAGAACATAGAAGTTGGCCCACATAGCCAGGCCAGCACCCCCCATGCCAAGTCAACACATGTCTGGGGAGTGGGTCATTCTCCCCAGGCCTGGGGGATGCTTTGTGATGGAGTCTGGCCACTTGAGAAATGCAGAACCATCTTCCTGTCCCCTTTCATGGGTCTGAATCCCAAAATCCAGAGGCTTCCAAAGAGGGGGATTTGGAAAGTGTTGGGACACCCTCCTATCCTGCCACATGGAGCTGTCACCCAGAGAATGTGCCTCAGGGGTGGGGGCCGTGGGGGAAGGAAATGGGGGGAAATTTCGTCTATTTTCTCAGGAGGGTTAGCAGCAGCATTCCCCTTGCAAGTGGGATTGCATTGAAGAGGCCCCCAAACCTCAGGCCTTTTACAGTTACCTCGTCTGCAAAGGGTCCTTAAAGAAGGCATTAACCCACCCAGAGGGGTCAACTCCGCCCAGTGGGTTGATGAATGAGAAGTCAGATGGGCCAGGCAGGACCCTCTGACATAGACAGATGGGTGGCCCTGGCCACCTCTGGAATTATTACACCAGGAGCAGGGCTCAGCTCCGCTAAGAACCTCCGAGGGCTGAGGGGAGTGAGAGGCCAAGACCCACCTTCCGCGTCTGATGTGAAGTTTAAAACATTTATGTGGATTTTCCTTTCTGTGCCATTCTAGAGCCTTACGAGTTTGAATATAATTTTAAAAATCACATCCCATTATTGAGAGCGTAGAGTGGTGTAACCTTTTCAGAAGCATCATTTCAAATGCCCTTTTGCGGAGTTCTGCTAAAATGGGAGGGGCATGTGGGGCTTTTTTTTTTCCTTCCCGCACTATTTGTAATTATAAAAACTTGCAGCCACCTTTCTGTCCGCCATTAGAGGACTGGTGGGCCGAGCCGTGGTGCTGTCCATGTCAGGAATACTGTTCGCTGCTCTGTCCACGGCCCTGCACGGGGCGGCGTGTGCAGCCCGGGGAAGCGGGGGGCGTGCCGTCAAGTGCGAAGGCAAGAAAAGAACCGTGTGTGTCGGATGATCCCATCTGTTCAATAAAACGTGTGCGTATGTACATATTTACTTAAATGACTTTATATGTCTAAAAATATTTGGAAGGAGTCACAGCAACTAGTTAACAGTGATTATTTTGGGGGAGTGCACGTTCATCTGTATTTGAAGCTGTGACAACAGGCCATTTCTGTCACATAGAAATAAAGATTAACAACATATTTCTTACCTTTGGATAAAATCATGGCTCCAGGAAAATGTGCCCTGTCTACCCTATGGATTCCAGCCTCACGCCCATTGCTGCTGCCACCAATCGTCCAAAGTTGAGGAGTGTGGCCGCAGCGTGTGGCTGGCCCATGGGTGCTTGCAGGACTCCCCAGCATCCCATGTGCTGGGCACAGATCGGGGCTTAGCGGGCCCCTCTCTGCTGGCTGGGCCGGGCACCAGGGAGGACGTTGTCCTGCTTCTGTTTAGATTGGCTGAGCTCTCCCCTCCTTTCTGGAAGCGGGTGGACAGCAGGGCCAGATGCCTCTACAAATCCCCCCAGAGAGGGATAATGGACGGCATTGTGTATGGATAAGAGGAGGCTTGTCCCTTCCCCTAGCTCTCATTCCGTGATCCAGAGGGGCACCAGATCATGACAGAGACACAGAGTTGAAGGAGGACTCACTTTCTTTGGTCTCCTGTTCCCTCCGTCTTGAGAAATTCACATCCAGTCACCTCTGATTTGTTGCTGACACGCTCTGTGCGTGGTACTGAGGGTGGGGGAGGAGGCTGCACAGATCGCAGAGACCAGATGGGACAGGAACCTTGGGGTGCCAATATGGCACCAGGACACAAGTCACCGTAGGTCTGCACACACACACACACATTTGGTGTGAAGTAGAGTTGAGGCAACGGAGACCACCCCCCCCCCCCCCCAGAGATGAGGCTGAGAAGAGCAGCCACTAAAGGAGCCTGAGTCACGGCAGGGCACTTGCATCTCAAGCGCTTTTGCAGGCCAAGGCAGAGCAGTTGCAAGAGAGGCAGGAAAGGGGGAGAGCACAAGTGAGGAGCCAGGAGGGCAGAAGTTGGTGTTGAGATTTGCAATTTCTGTGTAGCAGTTCCACCTTGGTGTATGACTCTGGGAGTGGGACTGATGAGGCTTGGAGACAGAGGTTATTGAACTTGAGAAGACCAAGAAACAGTGAGGAAATGAACAGGGAGAAAGAGGAACATGGAGCTGGTGTGCCCCATTGTGCAGTTGTGCATCACTCCACTCACATCAATGTCTGCTTTGAGCAGTGCACAACCTGTGCAACTGTATATGCCGGCCCTTTGCAGTAGCTGGACGTGCCATTCACATGATTGTGAATCCTCCAGCATGATAGCTATACTTGGTGAGAGCAGGACTGTGAGCCCCAAATGTCCAGATGCTGCTGTGCATATGGGCAGGAAAGTGGCACAGGACAGCCGAGGGGGTGGTAATGTCCTCAAATGTAGCCTTTGAAGAAGTGGTTTTTCAGGGAGTAAACACAAAGCTAGCTGCACGGCTGGTGAACAGGTCTGGGAATGCTCGGTGCTCTGGCTGGAGCCAAGTGAGGGAGGTGACAGCAAGGGCAACCTCCCCAGAGCGGACCAACAATCCCAGTGACCAAGGCAGCTCACACTCAGGGCCATGCGTGGTGCCAGGCATGATAATGATAACCCCGATTTGACAGAGGAGGAGGCAGAGGCTCCATAAGATTAAACACTCACCCAGGGCCACAGAACTAATCACAGGCAGAGCCAGGATTTGAATTCAGGTGTGGAAGAGAAGGGGCCTGGCAGTCAGGGGTCGGCATCTTTCTAGATCCCAGCTCGCTCACACGTGTCCACACTCAGTGCTAGCCCACAAGCAGCCCTGGTCCTGGATGGGCCTGCCTGAGATCTCCAGCAAGAATGGAGAAATCAAGTCAGCCTTAATTAAGTCGCACACAGGGACTGGGGGATCCGGAGGGGCTGCGCCACCTGCCCACAGCCCTTATTGTGCACAGCTAATCCTGTCCAGGTGTCCAGTGGCAGCCCCTGATCAATTAGTCGCTGCGATTGAAGCTGAGAGTAATTAATTATTCAATTTTGAGCTGTTCCAGCTTAATGCATCTGAAATGACATCATGCTGCCTGGGCGTTCTACAGGCGGGGACAAAAGGCAAACAGGTCTGAACAAAGCCCCCTTGCACCTGACCCTCTCTGAATGGGCACTAATCCTCGACCTCCCAGAGTGCACCCACTCACCTCAGACCGACACCGCCACAACCCGCTCCCGAGCAGGTGTGCAGGCCTTCACGTGGGGGCGCTGACCCTGACCCACTCCGGGAGCCTCGACCTCCAGGTCAATAGACCTTAATTAATCAGTTTTCTGTCACCTCCCTAGCTGCCCCTCCTAATACCCAGTCTCTGAGCCCTGCTCTGCCACCCCCTTCCCAGAGCCTGAAATCACAGCTCCGGCTGGACTCGGAGAGACCCCACAGGCCTTTCTGCCATCGTAACTGCTCTGCCCCAACACCAGGCACAGAGGGAAGACTGGGGCTTCCTATCAAAGCCTATCTCCTGCCTTGGGGGTGCAGTAAAGGGCTGTGAGCAAGCAGGAGACCCACCTCGTCAAGTCTTTAAAGGGGAGGTGATGGAAATTGATGGTCCCTTAATCCACGTTGATCTGTCCACCGAGCCCAGAGAGCTTCCGGGGTGTTCTCGCACCCCTCCTCCTCCTGTCCTCCTCTATTTGGCCCAGGCCCACTCCCTCTCACCTCCCTAAATGGACCTCAGCTCAGGCACCTATGCAAAGTGACAACATTCTCTCCCGAACAGTCCATGGCTCCCTGTCATCTCAGCCAATTGCGAACCCTGATCCCTGCAGCAAGGCCCCAGGATCTCGACCCTGCCTTCCTCCTCATCCCCTTTCTACCCTTTCTTCCCTCACACAGGCTCTGTCACCACCATGCTTGTCCCAGGCCCCAATGCCCCACCTTGGCCATCCCAGAAAACCCCTATTCTCCCCTGTCTCCTTCCTTGGAAACACACAGCTGCCGCTGGGTGCCCACCGCACTCTGAACCCTCCCCTGGTCACCCCTTTTTTCTCGTGCACCCTAAGCATGTGTTTCCGTGGCAGCTCCAGCTCAGGGGGCAGCAGCCCCTCTCCCTCAGCCATGTGCACTGAGAGTCCAGCTCTGTGCTTAGCACATAATGGGCCCTCCAGAAATGTTTGTTGAATGCATGAAGGAAGAAATGATTAAATCAGCCAAATTGAACTCATTATCTCTCCCTTCCTCCCTGCCAAGGAGGGAGGCCTTGGACCCTGAATCTGGGATAATGGTGTCATTATCAGCCACTCAGCCGCCAGCTGCAATCCGGCCATTTTCACCCTTCCCCATTGCCGCCTACAGCCAGTAAGTCATCCAGGCTGGCTCAAAGAGAGGCCCCCATCCTGCATCGCCGCCCCACCCCCTCCCTGGCCTAGTTCAGGCTTCATCATCTTCCCAGGGCTCTTGCCCAGCCTCCACCCTGGGGGCCCTGCCTCCGGCATCACCGCCTCCAGACTGCCCCCCAAGGTGGCCCCTACATGGGCTTCCTGAAATGCAAACTTGGGCATGAATTTCTTCTCTTTAACATGCTCTGGAGGTCCAGCCATTCCACTTCTGGGTATGCACCCAAAAGAACTGAAAGCAGGGTCTCGAATAGGTGTTTGCACACCCAAGCTTTTAGCACGTTATTCACAATAGCCAAAAAGGGGAAGCAGCCCAGGTGTCCATCGGAGGATGAATGGATAAGAAAAAAGTGGTAAATACCTGCCATGGAATGTTGCTCAGTCTTTAAAAAGGAGAAAACCCTGCCACGTGCTACAACATGGAGGACATCACGCTGAGTGAAACACGGCAGATACAAAAAGAAAACCACTGTGCGATGCCACTCGCATGACGTTCCTAGAGAAGACAAATTCACAGAGACAGAAAGTAGAAATGGGGCTTGCCGGGGCTGGAGAGGTGGATGGGGAGTTAGTGTTTAAGGGGACAGAGTTTCTGTCCGGGATGATAAAAAAAAGTTCTGGGGATGGACGGTGGTGACGCCGGCTCAACAATGTGAATGCACTTAACGGCACTGAACTGCACAATTAAAAATAGGTAAATGGTAAATTTTATGCTATATGTATTTTAAAATCCTAAAAAATAGTAATAACAAGCTCAAGTGGCTGCAAACTCCCTCAGTGCCAACCCCTGCATGGGGCTTTTCCCTGCAGTTACCCCACCTCCACCCACCTCCCTCCTCCCCCAACCTCACGCCCCCCATTCAGCCTCCCTTCCCAGATGCAGTCTCTGCCGTCAAAGTCCCTCCCTTTGCCCAAGTTGCTTTCTGTTCCCTGAAAACCTGTCCATCCCACCCAACCATGACTGCTCAGCACCTTCTGAGGTCTGGAACCTGTTCTGTCTCTTTCCGAGGCCCCCCAGGGCTAGCAATGCCTGGCCACAAGACGGTGCTCTAAGTATTTGGTAAACTAATGACTGAAGGAATGAATGCCGGTCTTTACTCACCGCCTCTATTTCTGTCTACTTCTAGCTCCCAAGAACTCACAGCCCCCAGCCCCACTGGGTCTCCCAAGGGAGAGGACTAGGTACAGCCAGAGAGGGAAGACTTGGCCCACCAGGCTCCTCTGAGCAGCCCCCAAGGCCATATGCTCTGGGTCGTGGGAGAGCAGCCTTGAGGTCTGGGGGCGTGTCCTGGGGGGTTCTGCCAGGGTCACACCCCAACCGACAGGTCCCTCGTTCTCAGCATCTCTCACGACACCCAGAATGGGACTCACATGCTGTGCTGGTTGTACTCTGTGTCCCTGACTTTTCACTTGTTTGTTCAGAGTGAGAGGTGGGCAGGTAAAGGCTTTGGAATCGGAAGGGCTGAGCCTCAGTTTCTTCCTTTTTAAAATAGGGACTGCATGCCTATTGCAACTGGGGATGAGGTCAGCAATAGCAATTTTTGCCATTTGCCAGGCTGTGACCCCAGCAGGCACAAGGACGCCCCACAACCTCAGGGTGTAGAGCAGAGACAGGAAGGCAGGGGCTAATCCTTCCATCGAAATGAGTTAAGAGCAACAGAGTGGTTTCGCTGGACGTCTGAATGTGCTTCTGTTGCATGGGAAAGATGCACCTAGCAAGCATCCTCCGGAAGACACACATGAGAGTGGTCACAGCAGCAGGACCCAGTTTCACCCAGACCAGAAGCCACCCACACATCCATCGGAAGGAGACTGGAGAAACACCTAGTGGTGCAGTCCCACGTGGAACACCACGGAGCAATGAGGAGAGAAGCCCTCCACTCCCCGAGTCCCAGGAGGGCGGAAGACGCAGGATACAGGGGGGCACAGGGCACGACTCTATAGCAAGAGCATATACAAGCCAAAGTGAGCTGTGGGGCTGGCTGGCTCCCGGTGCAGACGTGAACATGGTGCTTACCTTGGCTGGAGAAAGCAGGAGGGGCTGCTGCCAGGCTGCTTGGTGTCTGCATCCAGGGTGGGTTACACGGGTGTGTCCACTTTGTGACCATTCGTCAGAGGGCACATTTGTGGTAGGTGCACCGTTCTGTGTGTATATTATGCTGTAGTAAAAGATGGAAGATGAGAAGGAGAGGAGGGGGAGAGGAAACTGTCAAACACCCAACAGCCCATCTGGGAGTGCCTGGCTGGGCTGAGGGGAGAGGGGGCCTCTTCCAGGAGGGGACACTGAATCTGTACCTGAATCATGAGCAAGAGCAGAGAGGAGATGCTGGAAGGTGTCCGAATGGTCTTCTTCAGAGCAGTACCTTCTCACTGGAAAAACCCCAAAAGGAAGACTAGAGGGGACTTGGGTAGAATCTCCAAGGGGCTAGACATCTGCTCCATTTGAGGGAGGGTGGACTGCTGCGGCGACTGTGGCCAGAGTGGCACAGTTCAGGGGCAAGGCTTCAGCCATGGAGCAGGCCTTAGGCATGGCCGTGCCAGGGGAACTAGAGCTAGGCCAGGAGAGGTGAAGGTCAGGAGAAAGAAAGCTGGGGTGCCAAAGCTGGCCAGACTGAAACATCCTCTTAGCCTCGAGGCCCATGGTTCCAACGCCCTGTTCAAGGCTCCGGGCTCCAGGGCAAGGGACACATTGGTGTGGTCTAACCTCAATCCCTCCATGGGTGGCCTGATGAGGACGGGCCTCCCTGCCTGAGACGCCTGAATATGGAAGCAGGGGCAGCAGGTCTGCCCTCGGAGGGTAGATTTCACTACACAGCATGGTCTGAGCGCATCTGGGAGTGCCTGGTGTCCAGAGAGCTACTCGAGGCAGCCCTGGTGACGCTGGGCTGGCAGAGCTCCCCACGCGGTCATGTCTAATTGCCGTTGCGGCCTAGCTGATTAGCACAGTAACCACCAGCCTCAGGAAGGAGGTGGACTTCAGAGCGCCAGGAATTAAGCCGAGACTTTGCAAGTTCATGCTTTCACCGGTCCCGGCTAGCAACATGGATACCCGTGGGCAGAATCAGGCTTTATCCACACTTGGCTCGATGCTCTTATCTGTTGACCAAAACTGGGTCATTGAAAGGCAAGTGACCCCCGTGGCTTGGTTCCTGCTCCAGCCATCCCAGTGGGGACTCCAGGACCCCGTTTTCCCCAGAAGCTCAGTAGGGAGCAGTGGCGCGGCTGCGCTGGGCGGGGCGCACCCTCGCATCGGGGGGAACACCAAGCCCGTGGCTTTCTAAGAAAGGATTTTGGCCAACGCCTGTGGCAACAGCATGACCACATGGCTTGGCCACAACTGAGTCTGTCTGTGTGGATTCTCCAGGAATCGTTTGTCTCAGAGGATGTGGTTAGAGATGGAGGAAAGAGACGGAAGGTCTGACTCCCAGTGTTCCAAGAATCAGGGCTGAGGCTGGCAGACCCAAGGGGAACCGTGGACATCCACACAGGTCCAGGGAAGTCAGGGCCAATCTTTTGTTGTTTTTTTTTTAACTTTTTAGTGGTAAGCCATGTCTAACATACACAAAGATAGAGAAGAACAAACAAGCCTCCATACACCTTTCACCAGATTCGACCTTGATCAAGAGCTTGCATGCTTGGAGGCCACACTTCAAACCCACACAAGGGCCAGCACACCCACTCCCCTCGGCCCCTGGGCTCAGACGAACAACAGTTTTCTCCGTTTTCTCCACCCTGCTCGGCTCTTCTAGAAACTTTCTCCACATCCCAGGCCCACGCCTTTGGACAGCCCTCTGTTCAGAGGAGACCCCACCCCACCCCTACACACATGCGCAGAGTGCTCTTTGGAAAGTCCCTCCAAGTCTTTTGAGGTAGTCCTGAAACAGGTGGCTTGAAAAAGAGCAGGGCTACTTTGGGCACCACGAGACGGCCACACGCCACCTGACGCTGTCAGAGCCTGAGCACCCCGTGATGAATGTGCTCAACTCCGAAATAGGCTTCAAAGCTAGTGCCACATGCGGTTCCAAATCCGGACTCCCGGGGCTATTGGATTTCATGATTTCTCTTGCAGCCTTGGTTACGGGTTAGCATGAATCTTCTCACCCCTTAATTATAGTTCTGGCATTCGAAAAACACACCAACACCTCTCCCTCCTTTGGCGCCATGTCCTCATCCCTCCCCACTCCCAAACGCTCTGCGAGCCAGAGTTAATCCCTGGTGCCGTTTATGACTGTCCCTGTCCTCGTCCTCTGTGAGCTGACTGCACGCTCGTCGGCCCGTGCCCGTTACCCTCCTTACAAGGCAATACTGCCCGCCAAGAGATACTACTTTGGGAAGAGTCAAGAGGACAGAGAGAATGTCAGGATCTTATTTTATGTGCTGAGCCAAGCCATTCCAGGGGCCTCCGAGAACAGGCGGTGTTCTGTATCGGGGACGAACTTGAACATACGCTCTCTTCCAGGGGCGGGAGGTGGAAAAAGTAAGCCCGTGGCTTCTTTGGCTGGAGTCAGATGGAGCAAATTAAAACATTTAGGAATTTTCCTCTTCCAACCAAAGATCTGTTTTAGGTCTGATGTCTGTCAACCAAATTAAAATAGATGAAAGCCAGCCTCGACTATGTCTCTGGGTGGAGGAAAGAGGCCCAGCCGTCACGATGGGGACCGGTGACCTCGTTCTGGGCTCTTCCCTAACTGATTGCCTCTCCAGGGTGGAAAATAGACTTAGAGTTCAATCCTCCCACTCTCCCCCTCACCCGGCCCACTTGGGGGACCCAGAGGGAAAGTGCTTTGGAAGCGAAGAAAAAAGTTAAATGTGAAAAACAAGCCCATCAGAGCAGGGTGGGGACATCTGGAGTGCTGGCGTGTCAAGGAACAGTGACTTGAGGACAGGCTGGGGGATGTGGGTCTCTACGTGCCATTTCTACTCATGGCTGCACAAACTGGATGAGTTTCCTGGACACGGGAAGCAGGGACAGACCCAAGCCGCCTCCCCCTGGTTCCACCCGTCCTGGGCCCCATGTGGTGGGGAGGAGGAAAATGGATGGATCTTGGATTGCAGAGTGGGAAGGACACCCGGTCACAGGGAGAGTAAAAGCAATCAGAGCCACTTGGCTGGGGAAAAGGACACCCGCGGGCAGGCGACGTGGTGTGGGAAGGGAGGGCCGCACAGGACCGGCAGGAAGAGCCCCCACAGACCCCAACCCACCGACACCAGGGCTCCCGAAGTGCAATCTCCTGGATCACCGTTTAAACACTATGAACCCCACACCCCAGCCCCACCAGTTCTGTCCCTCCATAGGGACGACGGCCCTGAAAAACAACCACAAGTTCCAAATGCAGTCTCCCCGGCCAGCCTTCCACACTGAGTCCAAAAGAAAGCTGAAGTCCCGCCAGGGAGGGGGGTGAAGGTGCATGAAGTCACCGGGGGTCAAGGGAACCTTGTCTGCCATGCCCCACCCCGATCTCCCCACCCTTCCTAATCCCGCGCAGGAATGTGCCGGCTCTGCACCCTCTGCAGGGGCCTCCTCCAGCTCTAGCTGGGGGGAGCCTCCTCGGCTGGGACCCCAGCCCTGGGACAGGCCCTGGGCCTAGGGGCTGGGCACAGGAGGGTCTGGCCAGCCTCATTTGGAAGAACTAGTCTCTGAGGGGGAAAGTGGGAGAGTTTAGGAGAGCCAAGGTGGAGTCTGAGACGGAGGGTGAAGAGGGACCAAGGGAAGACTCCAGAACTCCCAGGGGAAGCGGCATTTACACTCCCTCTGCCCCCACGCACAAACATTCTCTAACTCAATCTCCTACAGAGCCCACCGGATGGTCAAAGTTTTACCAAGAAGCAGCGGGGAGGGAGGCACCCAGGCCAGGCCCCCCTGGCCAGGAAGCGGTCTCTCCCTGGGAACTCCTGAGGGCCAGGTCCTGCACCCCTAACCCCCCGTATGCCCCCAAGTGTAAACCCCTGGTGGCTTTCTGGGTATCCTTGTGGGTTTGATCTATCTGGGTGGGTATACAGCTCAAGGGGGATTGCTGAGCCGCTCCCGGAGCTCAAGTCTTCCTCTGCCAGTTGCCACTCCGCTCCCTCCCGCCCCCTCCCTCCGTTCCTGTCCTGGGCCTGCAGCAAGGACACTTTGCGCACAGGTCATGAGCCGTCTGTCACTCCTGTTAGATCACTGGACAGAAATGGTGGCATCTGCTGTCCCCGCACATGGCTGTAACCAGATCAGGAAAGAACCCCTCGCCCTCCGCCTGCTGGGCCCGCTGGCGCCCTAAAATAGCTTTGATGTATGTAAGGCATCTTCTGGAACAGAATGGACCCGATCGTTGAAACATTCCTGGCGTCTTGTTTATGCTTGGTAGTTATCAATAAGGCGACGTGTGGGGAGGGGAGCTCATGGGGCTCATTCCTACGAGGGGCCCGCGGATCAACAGAGCACATGTCTCCCATGGCTGGGGGCTGATGTCAGGGCCCATGTGGGCCTGAGCTTAATGGATGTCCTCCACCCACGCTGACATTTGTAACTACAGGCTGGGCATCAGCGCTGGCCACGGCCCAGCTCCAGCCACCCCCTTTTATACAAAGGGAAACTGAGCCCAGAGAGGTCACAGGAGCTGTACAGGCTGGTGAGGGCCCAGGTACCCTCACATCACATCCACCAGCCCAACGGCAGGCTTGGCTTCAGGGCAGGGAGAGAAGACTACCCACGAGGTGGGAAGGAAGCTCATCTCCAGTTCAGGCCTTTGGTTCTTGACTTTGGTCCCGAAGAGGAAAAGAGGCCCAAGCACAGGAAAGCCCCTTAGAAAGACCTCCATGCACCGGGTCGGGAGCCCGGGATCCCCTCTCTGAGCCTTCCATTCCAGATCTGTGGGACAGGGTTTCTCAACCCTGTGCATATTTGGGGCTGGATCATTCTTTGCTGTGGGGCTACCTGGGCATTATGGGATGTTTAACAGCACCCCTGGTCTCCCACCACCAGATGCTGATAGCACCATGTCTGCCCCAAGTTGTGACAATCAAAAATATCTCAGGAAGGCCGGCCCATGGCTCACTTGGGAGAGCGTGGTGCTGACAACACCAAGTCAAGGGTTAAGATTGCCTTACCGATCATCTTTAAAAAAAAAAAAAAAAAGTGACAGGCACTGCCCAGTGTCCCCTGGGAGCACAATCACCACTGGTTGGGCACCCTGCCGTGGAGGGATGGGACTGCCCCTGGTGACCATGCAGGCCCCTGCCTGGCTAGGAAAGGCGTCCATGGATGTGCCCCACCTTCCTCTGCACCCTCTCACTGCTGGCTGGGGAGACACAGCCTTTACCTCCCACCCCCCAGTCCAGAGCCACTTTCAACCAAATTCACCAAGCTCCACTGAACACCCCGCAGGCGCTAGGCTTGAGGCTCTGGAGGCCAAGCCTTCCCGCCAACAGCTCCCTGTGCTGATGGGATGTGGAGGCCAAGGCTGCTGATGGTCCTGGCCTTGGCACTGGGTCCCATAGGAGGGCAGCGATGAGGGCAGAAGGAAGGTGAGCAGCAGGGCAGGGCAGGAGGCCCACACCTGCCAGAGGGGCGGGGAGCCCACCCTCGTTTTATCTTCGCTTCCAGGTAAAGCTGTGGGTCTAGGCGTCTTCCCGCTGGCTGTGCGGGTGGATGTGTCCATTGTCCCTGGCCCGGCCCCTCTAAACTGTAGCCTCCAGCACACCACCTTTGCAGGGAGACAGCCGTTCTGTAGGCAGCCTGGGCCTGCGGCCTCTGGGCCCAGAGGGGAAGGTCAGTCCAGCCAGGGGCTGGTGAAGGCTCCGGGTGATGTAGAGAGGCCCCCAGCCTTCGAAGGCACCAGAGGGCCCAGACACTTGTGCCCTGCCCCTGTCCACCTGGAGGGGGCGCCCTCCCTGCCGATGGGCTGCACATTGAAGGACCTGGGGCCTGAGAGGTCTCGTGGGGGACCTGGTGACAGAGAAGTGAAGCTTTCCCAGACAGCACTAGCAGGGCCACCTCCTGAAGTGGGGAGCAGGGCCAGAGAGCCAAGGGAGGTGCTGGGACCCGGCCCAGCAGAGGCAGCCCCGACGGGCTTCAGTGCGTGCATGCTGCCATCGTGTGGAGGCCGGGCCAGGACGTCCCTCGAGCTGTGGGACACCCCCAGCCCCACCACTGGGAGCCGTGCCTGGCTAGGGCTCCTCTGGCCCCCTGGCCACAGGCCTAAGTGGGCACAGATGGACTTGGCAGAGTGGGCTGCCTAGTCTGCTGCATCCTGGAGGCCCGAGTCCGGGCTAGGGCTCTGCCCGCCAGGGCTGGGAGGCGGGTGGTTTAAACAGGCAAACCTAATCCCGGGACCTTTCAAAACAGATTGGCAGCCTGGGCAGGGGGCAGCCTGGACTGGAGCCCAGACACAGACCCGGCCCCTGCTATGTCTCTCCTGACTCGGTGGGCCCTGCAGACCCTCCCAACCTGCTTCCCCACCCATCCTGGAAGGATGCTCTCCTGGGTGCAGAGCAGGACACAGCTTCTCGCCTTCTCCTCTCCCCTTCTCGCCTGTCCCTCCCAGTGTGATCTCATGTCATAGGGAGAGCAGAAGGTGTCAGAGAGCAGAACTCTGTCCTGTCCCCAGACCCACCACCATGTCTGCCCAGCTGCTGCTTCTCAGCCTCCCCTGACCGAGGCTGCTCCACCCTCCCACGCCATCAGCTGCAGCCCCTCTCTCAAGCATCCGAAGCCGCATCAAAACCATGGTGGTTGGATTGGTCAGGGTCCCGCAGGAATCGGATACTAAAGGGACAATTTAGGAAAGAGTGGGAAGGGGCAGCCTGGGGGCGGGATACAGGCGTGGGATCCTGCCCAGGTCAGAAAGGCCAGAAGAGGGAACAGTTCCGGGAGGGGAGGGTGACAGGTGTATGCAGGGCCCTCCTGGCAGAAGCAGGGACCTTAGTTGTGGGACGGGCCACTGATGGCAACCCAGCAGGGAGAGAATAAATGGGTCTACCTCATGAGCTTTCTGCTTTCCCTCCCAGGGACCCCGAGCAGGGTGAGAGGGTGGGGTTGGAACCCAGGAAAGGCTCCCCAAAGTAGGGTCTGAGCCGCGTTTGCACCTGGGGCCGGCATGTAAATCAACAGGACCATCACCAGAGCACACCATGCAACTCGGTTGATATTTTTCCCATAGTGAGACTTTCTCCTGGAAGGAAGTGGCGTGTTGATTTATGTCCCGGCAGAAGCTGTCATCTCAGATAGACGCTCTGAAGAGCGCTGATCAAAGAGAAAAACAGAAGACCACAGCACCATAATAGCATATAAACTGGAGGAGACCCCCTCCCCAGCTGGCTGTTCTCCGCTTGGCCCTGCCTCATCCACTCTGTGTCCCTGGAGGCTGACCCCTGGGCATAGGGTCGCCTGGGCTCCTGCCGCCTCTTCCGGTTGGCTTCAGCCATTGGAGGCACCAGCTGGAGGGTGGGAGGACTAGAGTCTGGGAATGTTTTCCTGTTTTCTTTCCATGGGTACCCTGGTCCTGCCAGTGGCTGGGGCCCTCCTGCCCCTTCTGTGGCACTCTCTGGAATCTAGCGTCACCACTCCCTCCCGCCCCTTCTGCCCTTGATGTGTGTGCCCACGTGTGTGTGCACGCACACATGTGCATGTATGCAAGTGCAGGAGTGTGTGCGTGTGTGCAAGTGTGTACGTGTGTGCACACATGTGTGCGTGTGTGTGTGCACATGCACACACTACAGCTTCCTGCTGCTGCTCATTTCCAAGTGCTACAACATCCCTTGTTGGTTACCTTAACACTCCCCACCCCCCACACACCCCTCGTGAATCACTGTCCAGTCAAGTCTCTTCATCCAAACCACCTGAGCAGGATTCTGTTTTCCATTAGGACTCCAGTGACCTGCAAACATACACACCAACACACACACAGATCTGTCCATCACCAAAATGTTTTCGTTCTAGGTCCCCAAATACTAGAGTCAATCTCATGTCATTGCTAAAATGAAGGAGTTAAGAATATGCACCCCACACCGTGCTGCTCTGGCATATTGAACATTATGAGTTAAAGAGATTTGAAAAACAGCAGGTACAAGAGGATCACTCTGAACTTCATCCTGTTTCTTAAAAGCGGGAGATAACATTCCCATGTGAAAGATGCCCTCTCAGCACCAGAAGGAAAGCCCTGTTTTTATCAAGGATGGGAAGTTGAGGCCAAGGGGATTCTGTACACACGGACGTTGTTAGACTAGCTCTCTTCCTCCTGGCCTCGCCTCCCGAATCAGCTGCCCTGGCCCCACTGCCTGGTCACTTTCACAGCCTCCTGCTCTTGGTCTAAGTCAGGACACAAGTGTTAACCCTAACCGAGTCTCTGGGTCTTCCCTTCCTTATGCCACGTAAAACTTGTACTAAATAAAGGTGGAATCAGCTGCCCTGGCCCCACTGCCTGGTCACTTTCACAGCCTCCTGCTCTTGGTCTAAGTCAGGACACAAGTGTTAACACTAACCGAGTCTCTGGGTCTTCCCTTCCTTATGCCACGTAAAACTTGTACTAAATAAAGGTGTATGCTTTTCTCCCGTTGATCTGTCTGATGTCAGTTTAACTCTCAGACCGAGCAAAAAAAACCTAGAAGGGTGGAGGTAAAATTCTGCCTTCCCCTACATTGCCTTTAAACGTGGCAATTTCATAGGGCTCAGCCTCAAAGCTCCCAAATCTGCCCCCTCGTCACCGCCCCTCCGCCCCTCCCCCTGCACCTCCCCATCCTGCAAGTGGCTCCAGCCACAGCCTCGCCAGGCTCCACCTCCCACGACCCGGGCTCCTCCTAGCTGTCTGCACAGCTCCCAGAACCATCCATCAGAGCTTGTCGCTCCCCTGCTTCAAACCCCAGGAATAAAATGTCAAGCCCTGACTGAGGCTGACAAGACCCTGCACGATCCGGCCCTGCCAACTTTTCCAACTTGATCTCGCCCTCCCGCCTTCCTGCCGAGCTCCCCACAAGGGCTCCCTTGTTGAGCTCACTGGGGCCTTCTTTGCCTGGAGGCCCCTCTCCTTGGGCCACTCCTGCTCCAACTCGTTGCCTTCTTACCTCCTCCCCATCCTCCATGTCTGGGAACGTGCCATCTCCTCAGAAATGCCTGTCCCAACCCCAAATCCACTCTTAGAACTTCTTGTACCTTTCTTTGAGAACTTCTGGAATCTTCTTCCCACCTTGCTCCCTCAGTTCCCTCCTGAGCCCTCACCCATCCTCTTCCTTCTCTCTTGGAGCTGGAAAGCAAATATACTCTGTGGGGGATCAAGGGGGTGTGTTAGGGATCCGAACACCCCACATGAAGGTCTAGCCACTGAGGGTCCTGGACCCCCACTCTGGGGCTACCTGGGCTTGGCATATCCAAGGGTACCCAGGTGAGTGAAAATTTCCTCCCCACTGGAGAATCTGGTGGACTTCCGGAGAAGGTTCTGGATGAGCTTTGAAAGTGGTCGATTGAGAATTCAGTGAGACTTCTGCAGTGTCTCCTGGCAAGCCCAGCGTGGGTAATTAAAATAAAACAACCTAATAAAACCCCCAGAAGCCTTTGCACATACATTCTTACAGGGAGGCTTAAGAAAATTAAGGACTGAAGTGATTTTTTTTTTTTTTTCCCCAGCAAGAAAGATTGGGACCTTTAATTAAGAGCCATCCTTAATCTTGGACAAACTAGGTCTAATTTCTTCAAATTATTCCACATTTCACTAATTTCTCTTCTGTTCCTTGTACTCAAGGGTGTCTGGGCAGGAGTGTCCTGAGCACATTGAAAAGCCTGGATGTAAAGACTGTCTCATTTTCTTCTGGTGCGAACAGAGCATCTCAGCACTTGTTATTTTCAACAGGGAGAAAAACTTGTGTGAGTGGGCTGGAGAGCCCTCAGGAGGCCTGTCCCCTGCACTTGAGCCTGTCACCCGCACTTGATCTCACGGCGGGAGCTTCATTAGCACTGATCACCAGCAGCCTTGTCAGCAGAGGGAAGAGCCACACCTAGCATGACAGATGACGGACACAGGCCCAGCTGACGGGAGCATCAGGCTGAGTGTGTTCCCGAGTTCCCGAAGGGCCCCACCAGCAACTCATTTGGAAATCTCACACTCTGTTACTGTTCTTTTCAAAAAAAACAAGAAAAGAAGAAAAAATCTTGAAGTGGCTGAGCACCAGCTGCGCTACCAGGCATAGAATGAAGAACTTTACCCTTATTTTGTCACCTCCCATTTGACGGCTGGGGAAACTGAGGCTCAGAGAATCTATGCCCAGGAAGTGGCAGAGCTCCAAAGGCTGTGTTTGTCCTGTTCTGCCATGTGCCTGCCCCAAAGAGACGTCAGTGTTCAACTCAATTGTGTGTGCTTCGAACCTCTCCTGTCCCATCCAGCGCTCCGTGGCACTGGGCAAGTATTTGCTGAGTGAACTAGGAGTTGCTGGGTGAGCAAGGTGAGTCTGCAGGGGACATCGGGTGGTTTTGCATACTCACCCTCCGTCCCCTCTCGTCAGCAGGCAGCACTTCCATTTTTCTTTTAGGAGACCAACCCTCCCACTCTGACTCCTTGAGATCTGAGTGGCATAATCCCATCCCCAGTGTCAGGGGCCCGGCTGACCAGAGAATGCCCCTCTCCTGGGCCAAGCCAACCTCTGGCAATGCTAGGACTTATGTTATTGTCCCCAGGACACAGACCCCGTCTCTCATGGGAACTTGAAGCTGGAATGACCTGAGCCCAGAGTCACTGAGGCACAAGAAGAGAGGCTCTGTCTGAGAATAAGCCAGAAAGAGCAAAGATCTGAGAGATGGAGACCTGAGACTGGGAAGGGAAGGAGCCAATAGAGAAAGCCTTGATGAAGAGTTCCTAATTTTAGGCATAGAGCACACCTCGATGGGACTGGCCGGTTAGCCCAGTTGGTCAGAGCATGCTGCTGAAAACCCCAAGGCCCAGGATTCCACCCCTGTACCAGCCAACAGCCAAAAAAAAAAAAAAAAAGACAAAATTATAAAACATGCCTCAGAAGTGTCCTTCTGGAGGAACAGGAAGAGCTCTTCTAGGGGTGTTAGCTCCCAGCACTTCTGGCTGGCCCCACACTCCCCAGCAGCCAGAAAATGTGTCCAGCAGAGGCACAGAACCTTCTTGTCAGAGTCTGTGGACGTAGTGAGAGCCAGGCGGATCTGGAAAGAACCAGAATCATTAGCTACCCCCTCTCATTTTATAGGGGAAGGAATGAAGGCCCCGGACAGTGAAGGGTCAGGCTCACAGTCACACAGAGTATCGGTGGCAGGCCTGGATCTAGACCCAGGCACCCCAGCTGCCACCCTAGCGTGCAGCATCCTCTCCCTGCCTCCATCTCTGCCCACTGGGTGACCACTACTAAACTGCAGGTTCCCCCAGATGGGGTCTGGACTCCCAGCTACTTGGGCCAGTCTGAGTGATTCTGATGAGCTCTTGTGCTGGTGCCGTCCCTGTGCTGGGCCCTTAGACTCTGGAAAATGGAAAACTCCACCCCTGCCTTTGAAGAGCAATGCCATGTTCTTAAAGACTCAAGGGCATAGATAACATCTTGAGTGAGCTGCCTAGTTTTGCAGGTGACGTTAGTGACTCACCATCAGTAGCAATAAAAGGTTCCATATGAATAGTACTTCTCAGCTTACACCACACTTTCCCATTCGTCAAGCTTTAAAAATCTTACTTAAACTCGTAAAGCCTGTGTCCTCATCAGTACAAGGGGACAAGTGTCCTGTAGCCCCTACCCCCTGGGTGAAGGAATCATGTGCCTGAGAATTCTTGGTAACTAGAAAGTGTGTGCCATGCATGGAGCCGACAGCAGGCACCAGTTGCAGACCCTGCTGTGGGACTCCAGTTAGGACCCTTTGGATTGCAAGCAACAGAAACACACCTCAGCCTGGCTTAAGATGAAAAGATGGTTTAGAGTTGTGAAATCCAGGGGTGCCAATTTCTCTTTTCTCCACTCCCTCTCTCCTTCCTTCTTATCTCTGCCTCTCTCTTGGTTTCCCTCATTTTTCTCTCCTACCATAGATGCTACCTCTAGGAACTCTATGCTGATATTACATCACGTTGACAACTCTGCTAAAAAGGGTCTGTTTTCTCTCTGCATTTGTATATCAATACATGGACATGGATTAATCCAGCTTAGCACATGTGCCCACCCCTTGATCCATTTCTGGGGGGGGGGTATGATTGTCCAGGTGGAGAAGGAGCAGAGATCTGTTGTTAACAGCCCCATCATGACCTCACTGAGTGGTCCCCCAAAGCAAAGATGTTGGGTTGTCAAAACAACATCCCAGGGAGCATATTTTCATCTCCTCGTACATGTACGGTACCTGGTAGGTGCTTGCAAGTGTTTGCTAATAAACAAATAAATGAATATGTTTTAACAAATGCAATCTATTTTTTAAAAGAACACCCCTGTTTCTTCCTGCTTAGGTCCACCTGGACATGGAGCTTTGAGACTTATTTTTCTTGGCATTAAAATGAAGTCACCACCTTTTCCACTGCAAACTTCAATCTTTTAGAACATGGCATATGAAGCCCATTAAGAGTGATTACCAAGATGGCAGTCTCATGACTGTTTCTTCTAGGATTTCCAGGAAATCACCCTGATGTATCTTAGGTCTCCATCCTAGAGCCCAAGCTTGGGTTTTAACCCAATGTCAGATGTACAGAGCAAGCATACATGGATGTACCGGGTGCGGTGGCACACCCCCAGGTTCTCTTTTGCTGTCCCAGGAGCCATTCCCCGGCTGCTGAGTGTGCTGTTGGCTTACAGCTCTCAACTGAGTCCTCTCTGGGTGTTTCCCTCATCCAGAAAGACCTGCCTCTCCCAAGGTCACACCCCCTGGTAAGGGTCAGTCCAATATAATGACCAGTTGGTATGGGGGTTAAAAGGTACTGCACCCTTTCCCCAATGTGGGACAACTCTGGTGGGCCATTCCAGTTCCAGAGCCCACCTCCGCACCCCCAGTGGGATCGACTGAGGCCTGTGCTGTGACTGCATTGCCACTCAGTTTCTGCCATATCCCACTTCCTTCAGCCCTTGTCCCAGTAGGTTGGTCCTGAGGATTCTTTCCTTCCTGAATGCAAATTTTCATCTCAGAGACCAAATGCCAGAGAACCCAACCTGCAACAGATGGTACCAGGAGTGGTCCAAGAATCTCTGAAATGGGATTTTGGACCTGACACAGCCACCAGATGGCTAGCAATGAGGACTGTATCACTGGTAATAGGGGAGCTTTGATAGTCCCTGGCATGGGATAGAGATGCAATTAAGACCAGCAGAAAGGAATGCACGGGAGACTCAACGGATCAGGTATCTGAGAAGAACAAGGGAAATAGTCATCACACGGGCTCTGGAGCTGGACGGTGTTGCCGGGGCCAACTGCAGCACTGGAGGAAGGCAATCAAAGGCTGAGGGTGGTTAATCACCAATTAAAGGCTAATTAAGATAACCAGAGGGTCTCCTTAACATCTTGTAAATTAGGGACTCTCATCTCCTGCAGCTGGAGGGCAGAAAAAGCTGAGGATCTGGCCTCGAACTTAATTATAAATACTACAGAGCCCTGAAAGAGGTTGACTCCTCAACCTAGGCATATCTGATACACCGAGGTCAGGGCTGGCCTGGATTCCTCTGAAGGCTCACTCACTAACATGTCTGGTCCCCAGGCCAGGAAGAAAACAGCAGGCAGCCGGAACAGCTGGTGTTCCTTGGGCATCTGTCTCAGTGGTCTGTCCATGTGGTCTCCGCAACAAAGAAGCTTCAGAGAAGCTGGATTTCCTACATAATGCCTCCAGGCTCCAAAGCAAGTGTCCTAAGAGAGTGAGCCAGGTGGAAGCTAATACAGCCTTTTATGACTTAACTGTGCTCTGTGAGTTCATGCAATGGTGAGAAGTCCTCCCAACGGGCAGAGCTCCAGGCAGTGCACCCTGTCTCCACTTTGTACAGAAAGAAGAGTGCCTCAAGGTTGGAACAGACAAGTGTATGGATTCTTGAGCACGGCAAATAGTGTGATTGGCTTTTCAGGGACCCAGAAAGAGAAAGATTGGAAGATCAGGGAGGAGGCAGCCTGAGGCCGAGGCAGGTGGGTGCGCTTCAGGAGAGCGTGTGGTGTGGGAAGAGCTCAGTATTGCTTGGGAACACCACCTGACAACATCTACAATAGAAGCAATACTTTGCCAGCTGTTGTTGCCAGCCTCGGCCATCAGCCACCTCAGCATGAACAGCGCACATGACCAAATAGCCATGCGCCCAGCAGCATGGCCTCCCAGTGACCAAGGTGGACACAGCCTCAGGAACTGCTGAGCAACAGAGACCAACCCTGAGCTCCTGATATGGCATATCCTTTGAGACCAACCAGCCACGTGGTGGCAAACTGGCTACATTGGACCCCTCCACCCTGGAAGAGAGGCAATTCGTCCTGCCTGACTTCGACACATATCTACTGTATTAGGCAAGGTTCTCCAGAGAATAGACAATAGGGTGTGTGTGTGTGTGTGTGTGTGTGTGTGTGTTTAATATAAAGAATTTGCTCCTGTGATGTTGGATGCTGACAAGTTTGAATTTGCAGTGTGGACCGGCAGCCTGGGGACCCAGGAGAGCCGACGGCACAGAGGAAGTCTGCAGTCCGTCTGTCTGCTGCAGAGTTCCCTCTTGCTCAGGGAGTCCCGTCTTTTTGTTCTTTGTTAGGCCTTCAGCTGATTGGATGAGGCCCACCCACATTATGGGGGACAACCTGCTTCCCCCATAGTTCACCAATTTAAATGTTAATCTCATCCAAGTTGACACATAAAATTAACCATCACATCCAGGAAGAGGTTTGCTTTTTCTGGCCGCAAAACCTCAGCCAGCTCCACACAGCCCCACCTTGCCCCATCTGAAGATTCACAGAGTGTCTGATCCATCAGCGTGGGATCCCACATAAAATCACAGCAAAGGAGCTATGGCAGAGTGCACATCACCGCAGGATACACCGATCCTGTCACAAACCATGCCATCTTCGTGCTGCTGGACTGATAGGTGGTAGAATGGCTTGTTGCAGGCACAGCTGAGATGCCAGCCTGAAGAGGATGCCTTGTGAGGACGGAATGCTATCCTCCAGGACATATGTACCCTAAATTGATGACCATTACACGGCGTCCTGCCCCTAGTGGGTAAAATATGTGGGTCCAGAAACCAAGAGGCAGAAGTAGGAATAACCTTGCTTATAATAACTTCTGTGATCCATTTGGGGAATTTAAGATTCCCCATCCTGCAACTGAGCACCCTGAGATTATGGAGGTCCTAGTTCTCCAAGGCAGACCCCTCTGCCAGGGAACACAGAAAGAGTCTCATTAAACTTTAACAGCTTCATTGCTTCATAAAAATTCGCACTTTACTTATGCAAGTCAACGATTTTCAATAAATTTGCTGAACTTTACAACCATCATCATAATCCGCTTTTAGAACATTTCCATCACCTCAGTAAAATCCTTTATCTCCATTTAGTGTTAATCCCCATGTCAGCCCCCAGCCCCAAGCAACTACTAATCTACTTTCCGTCTCTCTGTATTTCGCTTTTCTGAATATTTCATATAAATTGAATCATACAATGTGTGGTCTTCTGTGTCTGGCTTCCTTAGCCTCCTGTCATGTTTCGGGAGTTCATTCACTTTATAGCACGCATCAGTTCTTCTTCCCTTTTCACGGATGGGCAGTGTTCCATTGGGTGCGTGCACATTTCATTTACGCATCCACCCATCGATGAACACTTGGGTTGTTTCTACTCTTTGGCTATGAGAAATTAAGCTTCTGTGAACACTTACGTGCAAGTTTTATGAGCAGTTATGTTTTCATTGCCTCTGGGTAGATACCTAGGAGGGGAATGGTTGGGTGATTTAATAAATTTGTGTTTAACTTTTTAAGGAAATGTCAAACCATTTTCCAAAGTAACTGTTCCATTTTACGCTTCTACCAGCCACGTTCCTCCACATCCTAACGAACACTTCTTATTGTTTATCTTTTTAATTATAGCAATTTTAGTGCATGTGAAGCGGTATCTTATTGTGGCTTTAATTTGCATTTCCCTGATGACTAATGATGTTGAGCGTCTCTTCAAGTGCTTATTAGTCATTGTTTATCTTCTTTGGTGAAATGTCTACTAAAATCTTTTGCCCATTTTTTTCATTGAATGTGAGTCTTCTTGTTGAGTTCTCTATATATCTGGAGACAAGTCTTTTATCAGATACATGATTTGCAAATATTTTCTCATTCTATGGCTCATCTTTTCATTTCCAAATGGTATCTTTTGAATTGCAAAAGTTTTTAATTGTGATCAAGCCCAATTTATTCAAATTTTTTTCCCTTATACAATGTGCTTTCAATGTTGAATCTAAGAAAATTTTATCTAACCCAATATTATAAAGACCTTCTGCTGTGTGTACCTCTAGAAGTTTTATAGCTTTAGTACTTATATTTAGGCCTACAGTCTATTTTGAATTACTTTTTATGTATGGTATGAAGTAACAATCTAAGTTTACCTCTCTGCATGTGCATATGCAGTTGTCCCAGCACCATTTGTTGAAAAACCCATCCTTTCCCCCTTGAACAGCAGTGGCACCTTTATCAAAAATCAATTGACTGTAAACGTGTAAGAGCTTATCGCTAGACTCTCGATTCTGTTTCATTCATGTATATGTCCATTCCGACACCGGCGTAATGCTGTCTCAATTACGAAAGCTATAAAGTAAGTTCTGGAATTGGGAAATGAAAGTTCTCCCATTTTGTTCTTTTTCAAAATTGTTTTTGCTATTCTGGGTCTTTTTGTTTCCATATAAATTTTAAGATCATCTTGTCAATTTCTGCACAAAAGCCTGCTGGGATTTTGATAGGGATTGTGTTGCCTCTATAGATCAATTTGGAGAGAATTGCCATCTTAACAATATTGATTCTTCTAATCTGTGAACATGAAGTGTCTCCATTTATTTAGATATTCTTTAATTTCCCTCAGCAATGTTTTATAGTTTTCAGTGCACAAATCTCGCACTTCTTTTATTAAATTTATTCCTGAGTATTTCATTATTTTTGAGGCTATTGAATGGAATTGCATTCTTCATTTCACTTTCAGACTGTTCGTTGCTAGTACAGAGAAATGCAATTAATTTTTATGTATTGATCTTGTGTCCTGTATCCTTGCTGAATTTACTTATTAATTATAATAGTATTTTTGTGGATTCCTTAGGATTTTCTATGTACAAAAGCATGTTGCCTGGATAAAGACAGTTTTACTTCCTCCTTTCCAATCTGAGTGTCTTTATTTGTCATATCTGATTGCACTGTCTAAAACCTCCACTACGATGTTGCACAGAAGTGGCAAGAGTGAAAATCTTTGCCCTGTTCCTGATTTAAAAAGAAGGCATTCGGTCTTTCATTGGTAAGTGTGATGTTAAGTATAGGGTTTTGTAGCCTCTCTTCATTAGATCGATGAAGTTTCTGTTGATTCCGCGTTTGTTGGAAGTTTTTTTAATCATGAATGCATGTTGAATTTTGTCAAATGTTTTTTCTGTGTCTATTGAAATGGTTGTGTTTTTTTTTTTCCTTATTGTCGTAATATGGTACATTACATTCATTGATTTTGGGATGTTAACCCAGCCTTGCATTTCTGGGGCAAATTTCACTTGATCGTGATATGTAATTCTTTTTATGTACTGCTGAATTCACTTTGATAATACTTCATTGAGGATTTTTTTCCATCTATATATTTTTTCTTATATATGCACACAACAAGAACATCATCTATATTCATGAGTAAAATTGGCCTGTAATATTTTCTTAGGATGTCTTTGTCTGGCTCTGTGTAATACTGGCGTCAAAGAATGAGCTGATAAGTATTCCTTCCTCCTCTGCTTTCTGGAGTACTTTGTGGAATATTGCTGTCATCTCCCCTTTAAACATCTGATAGAATTCACCAGTGAAGCTATCTGGGTCTGGGCTTATCTTTGTGGGAAGACTTTTTATTACCAACCTCTCTATTTTTTTTTTTTCTCTTCTTGCTTGTTATAAAGTGTATTCAGATTTTCTACTGCTTCTGCAATGAATTTTGGTGATTTGTGTCTTTCTCGGAATTTAGTTTCTCAGTTGCCTAATATGTTGGGATAAAAATGTTCACAACATTCCCTTAAAACCTTTTTAAGATTCTGTAGGGTCAGAGGTTATATTCCTTTTTCATTACTGATTTTGGTGATCTGAGCATGCTCTCATGTTGTTTGGTCAAATTAGCTAAAGGTTTTCTATTTTGTTGATCTTTTCAAAAAACTAACTTTCAATTTTATTGATTTTCCCTATTTATCTCTTTTCTGTGACCTTGATTTTCACTCTAATTGTTTATTATTTCCTTTGTTCTGCTTGTCTTGGGTTGAGTTTGCTCTTCTTTTTCTAGATTCTTTTTTTTTTGTCTTTCTTGTGACCGGTAAGGGGATCGCAACCCTTGGTGTGGTGTCAGCCGCACCGCGCTCAGCCAGTGAGCGCACTGGCCATTCCCATATAGGATCAGAACCCGCAGCGGGAGCATCGCTGCGCTGCCAGCGCTGCACTGGTAAGGGGATCGCAACCCTTGGTGTGGTGTCAGCCGCACCGCGCTCAGCCAGTGAGCGCACCGGCCATTCCCATATAGGATCAGAACCCGCAGCGGGAGCATCGCTGCGCTGCCAGCGCTGCACTCTCCCGAGTGAGCCACGGGGTCGGCCCGTCTTTTTCTAGATTCTTAAGATGAAAGATCAGATCACTGATTTGAGATCTTTCTTCTTTTCTAACATAGGCTATATATTCTCTGTTAAGCAGTCCTTTAGCTGTATCCAGCACATTTTGATATATTGTGTTTTTATTCTCATTCAGTTCAAAATACTTTGGATTTCCCAAATTTCTTTCTGTTGCTCTTTTTAAATTTAATTCTGTTGTGATTGAAGAACACACTTTTTCATTATTTCAGTTTTTAAAAATTTACTCAGACTGGGGCTAGCTGGTTAGCCCAGTTCAATAGAGTGCAGCTTAATAAGACCAAGGTCAAGGGTTTGGATCCCTGTATTGGCCAGCTGCCAAAAAATTTTTTTTTAATTAAAAAAATTTACTAACATGTTTTATGACCCAGAATATGTTCTATCCTGGAGAATGTATCATGTACACTTGGAAACAATATGTATTCTTCAATTGTTGGGTAGAGTGTCCTATAGAATCAGTTTGGTTAAGTCAATTAATAGTGAAGTACAAGGCTTCTATATCTGTGCTGATTTCCTCTGTACTTGTCCTAGTAATTATTGAAAAGTGGTGTCTTATTTTGTTCCTACTACTATAACAAAATATCTTAGACTGAACAATTTATAAACAATAGAAATTTATTCCTCACAGCTCTGGAGTCTGGGAAGTCCAGGATCATGGCACCAGCAGATTCGGTGTCTGGTGAGGGCCTGTTCACATGGTGGAAGTGGGGAACATCTCCCTCGTACCTCTTTTATAAGGGCACTAATCCAATTCAAGAGGGCTGTCCCTCATGACTTAATTACCTCCTACAGGCCCAAGCTCTTACTGTCACATTGGCAATTAAGTTTCAACATATGAATTTTGGGACACATTCAGACCATTAGCAAGGGGGCATTGAAATCAAGTACAAGTTGGAAGTTATCTATTTCTCTTTGTATTTATATCAGTTTTTGTTTCACATATTTTGAAGCTCTGTTTTTAGGCACATAAAAGTTTAGTACTTTTATGTTGTCTTGATTAATTGATACTTTTATCATTACAAAATGTGACTTCTTTGTCTTTAGTAAAATTTCTTTGTCTTAAAGGTCTGTTTTTCTGGTATTATACAGCCACTCTAGTTCTCTTATAATTACCGCTTTCTTGGTATATATTTTCTATTCTTTTGCTTTCAACCTATTGTGTCCTGGAATCTAAAGTGTATCTCTTGTACACAACATATAGTTGGGACCTGTTTTTTCATACAGTCTGACAATCTCTACCTTTTGATTTGAGTGTTTCTTTATATTTAATGTGATTGTTGATATGGTTTGATTTACATCTGCCATTTTGCTATTTGTTTTCTATATTTCTCATGTCTTTTTTATTTCTCTGTTCCTCTGTTACCTCATTATTTTGTGTGAAGTAGACATTTTCTAGTGTACCATTTTAATTCATTTTTTTAACCACATTTTAAAAAATTCTCTTCCTAGTGGTTATTCTAAGGATTACAATACGCATCTTAACTTAAAATAATCTATTCAATTCATTCCAATACAGTATAGAAAATTTGCTACAATATATCTCCCTTCCCTTCCCTCTCCTTTGTGCTAATGTTGTCATGTAAATTACATCTTGGTATGTTACAAGCCTAATAATGGTTTTATAATTATTGTCTTATGTCGTTGTGTTTTACATCAATTAAGAGAAGAAAACAGCAAAAATATATATTTCATATTTATCTACATAATAAGCTTTTTGAGTGCTCTTTATTTCTTCATGTAGATTCAAGTTACCATATGGTGTCAGTACTTTTTGCAAGACAGGTCTTCTAGCAATGAACTCTTTCAGTCTTTGTTTATCTGGGAATGTCTTTATTTTGCCTCCACATTTGAAGGATAATTTTGCTGGATATAGAATTCTTGATGGATCAGTTTATTCTTTCAGCACTTTGGATATGTTATCTTACTGTCCTCTGGCCTCCATTGTTTCAGAAGATAAATCAGCTGTAATCTGATTGTGGTTCTCTTCTGCGTAATGAGTTGTTTTACTGTTTTGCTGATTTAAGACTTTGTCTGTGATGATGTGTTTTCATCATAATCTTTGGCTATGATGTGTCTAGGTGTGGATTTCTCTGAGTTTATTCTATGCTATGGTCTGAATGTTTATGTCCCCCCAAAATTCGTATGTTGAAATTCTAACCCCTAAAGTGAAAGTATTAGGAGGTGGGGCCTTTGGGCATTAAAAGATGGATTAGATAAAGAGGGCAGAGTCTCCGTGAGTGGAATTAGTGCCCTTACAAAATAGGCCCAAGGGAGCTCATTTACCCCTCCAACCATATGAGGACACAGTGAGAAGGTCTATGAACCAGAAAGTGGGCCCTCACCAGACACTGAATCTGCTGCCACCTTGGTCTTGGACTTCCCAATCTCTAGAACTGTAAAAATTTCTATTGTTTATAAGCTACCCAGTTTAAGGTATTTTGTTAAAGCAGCCCAAACAGACTAAGACTTTCCACTTGGAGTTTTTTGAGCTATTGTGTATGTGTATTGCTGTTTTAAGTCAAGTCTGGCAAATGGCCAGCTATGAGTTCTTCAACATATTGTTACCTCTTTCACTTGATGGTGCTCCACAGGACTCCAAGAGGCTCTATTCATTTTATGTCATTCTTTTTCTTTCTGTTCTTTAGACTAGATAGTTTCTATTGCTTTATCTTCAACTTTGCTGAGTCTCTCTCTGTTCAGCACAAATCTCCTGTTGAGCCCCTCTGGTGAATTTTCACTTCAGTTATTATACTTTTCAATTCCACAATTTCTATATAGTTCTTTTTTATACTTTATCTTCTTGTTGACATTCTCTGGTGAGTCATTGTTGTCATACTTTGCTTTAATTCTTTGAACATGGTTTCCTTTAGATCTTTGAACATATTTATAATATATGATTTTAAGTCATTGTCTACCAAGTCCAAAATCTGGGATCCCTCAGAAATAGCTTTTACTGACTTTTTCTTTTCCCGTGTATGGCCACACTTTCCTGTTTCTTTGTGTGTTTCATAATTTTTTTGGAAACTAAACTTTTTTTTTTTTGATGGCTGGCCAGCGTGGGAATCCGAACCTGTGACCTTGGTGTTAGAAGGCTGCACTCTAACCAACTGAGCTCACCGGCCATCCAGGAAACTAAACATTTTGGGTAAATAGTATAACAAATCTGGATTCTGATTTACCACCGCTCCCCCACCTCCCCCCACCGCCAGGTTGTTGCTGCACTTATTTGTTTAGTGACTTGCCTGGATAAATTATTTAGAGTCTGTTCCCCCTTCCAGTGTGAAAACACTGAAATCTATACTTTTTTTTTTAATCTCCCCATTATTTATTTTTTTATTTATTTTGGCAGCTGGCCAATACAGGGATTGAACCCTCGACCTTGGTGTTATCAGCCCCCTGCTCTAACCAACTGAGCTAACTAGCCAGCCCTTCCTTTTATTCTTAAACTTAGCTTTCTATAAGTTGACCTTGGGTAAGCATAGCTCAGTAGCTGGTCAATGATGGGTCAGAGGTTTTGTTTAAACACCTTGAGGTAGTAGGGTTTCCACTCTTTGGTGTGGTGGGGCACACATCCAAAGTTCAAGCAGTTCACATGTCAGTCCCTAGTTTCACTTTCTGCTTGTGCAGGGCTCCTGGCCAGCCAGGAACCAGCAGATAACTTGTCCTCTTCAATCTCTCCCGGACACGCACACATCCCTGCATGTGTGCACAGCCTTCCAGATGACCAGGAATATGTGAGGCTTTATCAACCCCTCTCCCCACTTCCCACCCCATGGCTATCTCATTTCCCAGATCTCTTTTAAAGTTTTAGCTGGCTGCTGCTTTCTCAAATCAGTATCACAGACTTAAGCAGCTGGGATATCAGCCTTCCTTGATTGTTTGCTACAGAGACAGCAATTGCTTCTGACAGTGTCCCCGGACATGGTGCTTTTCTGTGGAGCTCCAAATTAGATCATCCCCTTCCAGCAGCAGCAAGACTTCTGGGTCTCCTGGCTACCACACCACAGAGTTCAGGAGAGGTGGATGCGAGCAGCCCCATGCTGAAATGGACAGACCTCACCATTGGCAACCGAGATTCGGTAGTTTTTGTTGAATAAATCTTTTTTATTTTATTGAATAAACCTTGCAATTTCTCTTTCAATTAGTTACACGACTTTGGTTTATTTCAAGAGTTCTGAAATGGGTGTTTTTGACAATTTTGTCCAATTTTATCACGGCCTTTATAGAGACAGGATTTGCTGAGGTCCTCCTTCCACCTTCCTCCCCCACCCCCCATCCCCATCCCATTAAATCTTAAGCTCAATAGCCACCCAATCATTTCAGGCTCATCATATCAAGAGACCAGCAGACAAGAAAAGGAGTCACATTCTGGCAGGAGAAATTGACCCTGATCACCAGGAAGAGATGGGGTTTCTATTAAATCATGGAGACAAGAAGGAACACATTTGGCACCAGGTTATTTTTTGGGCACTTCTTAGCGCACTTTTGCCCAAGTTGATGGTAAATGGTCAAGTGTGCAACCGTGATCCGAGCAGAGCTTGGTGACCAAGATTTCAGGCCCCTCCGGGATGACAGTCTGGGCCACCACCCTACCCTATGGGCCACCTAGACCATTATAGGTACTACATAAGAACAATCTAGAAGGGCAGTAGAGGTGGGATCCCGACAATGAATGTGAGCTGTTGCCTCAAGGTCAGCTGTGGTCATCAGGGCAGTAATTTCACACCATTAATATTCCTCTTGTGAGTTTCCCTCAGAAGATGGGGCCCAGAGAATCATGGAGGAGTTGCTCTCAGAAATTATTATATAAAGCAGATGGAGTTAAGTGGCACAGGGTGAACTGTAATCCATACTATCTGGGACTGGAATGTTCCTTTCCCCAGCTGCTAGGAGCGTTGGTGGCTGACAACTCTCAGCTGAGTCCCACCTTGTACTGTGCCTTTGGCTGAAGAGAGCCTCCTTGCCCAAGGTCAAAGCCCCTTTCCTTGGGCGATCCATATCTAAAGACTGTTGAATATGGGGTATAAAGTCCTAGCCCCTTGCCCCAATGTGGGACAACTGTAAAGTCCACCATAGCTCCACAGCTCCATGTAGGATTGTCTGAGGCCTTTGTCACAACCCCACAACAATCCAGCTTATCCCACTGTCCCCTCCGGGTTCCTTGATCCCTTACAGAGGTGTTGATCTTAAGAGCATTTCTCAACAAATGTCTTGTACTTAAATCTGCTCTCAGAGTAAACTTCCAGGGGAAACCAACCCGTGACAATTGGTATTTCACTCTCTTGTTCAATCACACATAATTAAGCCCAACAATTACAATGAATCAATCTTGACTCCACTCTTCTGGCAGGTGGCAGTGGGAGAAGGGTGCGACACACACACACCAAAGTCTAAATGATAGATCTTGAAATTGAGGGCAACTGTCTTACGAATGGGTAATTAAAGGTTTTTGGATACCATTGTCTAAAATGATGGAAAATGTTGCTTGCACAAGATTGTGACCTCTCGGGCTTTGATAATAACTTCTGACAATTGTACAGCATTTACAAGGGTTAAGCTGGAAACAACTTCAGATCACAGATTGAGTCCGATACATCCCAGTTCTGGCATTGGCTGGGACATGTTTCCTCATTGAACGAAGGCAGGACCCTTTCACAGGTGTTTTGCTGCACTGGTCTCTCCTCGGATGCCCACTGCGACAGTGGGCTCGAGGCACATAGTGGTTGAGAGCTGTGGCTTGGGAGGAGCTGAGCCACTGACAGAGGGGGAGAGAGATCTTTCTCTCTCACTGATCGCAGGCATGTGACCTTACGCAGCTGTGGGGGCTGGCGAAGCATCTCCACAAGGCTGTGGTCTTCGTCTGACGCTGGGGCTTGAAGAACACAGGGCAGGCGGTTGGGAAGGGAAGGCAAATGTAAAGTGGGGGGCAGCCAGAACCCCACAAGGACAAGCACACCTAAGTTGGCTCTTTTTGCTTCTCAAGTCGGTGCTGTGAGTATCCTGCAGAATCCCAGATCTTTCTTCACAGAGCTAAACACACACACACCTGGCCCAGGAGCCAGAGAAGCAGATGGAGGATCTGGGGACAAGCAGCCGTTGCGGGCCCGGCCACAGCCTCACGTCAATGAGCGTGCTGGCAGGTTGGCGACCACACACGCGACCTCCCACACGGCTGCTCCTCTCCACATCTCCCCAGAACCTACATCATGGCCCACTCCAGCCACAAGTATACAGGAAAGGAAATTCTGGGAAACGTAGTTCAGCCTAGCCAAGTTGACACCTTATAAACACACCAAAGTCTGCCTCTTGTCAACCTGGCACCCATACCCATCTCCTTAAACCATGCCTACTCTCAAATTTTTTTTTTTTGTCTTTTTGTCTTTTTTCGTGACCGGCAACGGATCGCAACCCTCAGTGTGGCGCCTGTACCGGA
>NW_007729566.1:109015-116304 GCF_000696425.1 Galeopterus variegatus
CTGTATGTGGGATCCGAACCCTTGGCGGGAGCGCCGCCGCACTTCCCAAGTGGCGCACTGCTACGCCACCGGGCCGGCCCAAACCATGCCTACTCTCAAAGTCATGAGTAAAATTCACAGCATCGTGCTTTTGCGTTATGCAACTACTCTGTAAAAAGTTAAAGATACACTAACCCTTTCCCCAGGAAAGGATACATCGTCCCTTTCTTTTTCCTCTCTGAGTGATGTTCATCCTTCTAGCTTATCCACATTCCCCTTCTAAATCCTGTGACGTCACGACAGAGATAGAAAATTAACTAACTACTATTTCACATCTTATGCTAGATGATACAAAGATGAGAGAAGGGAAGAAAACAGAAGTATTTGGTATATAAATACATATACATACATATGCACACACACATAAACCTTCACACATAGTCAAAATGAGGAAGAAATACTCATCATTATTACAGTCACCATTTCTGCAACTGTCTGCATAATCATACAGGTATTTACAACTACCCTTTTCCAATACCCATCTCATACTCCCTTCGCCCTTAACAAGCCTTTCAGCTAGTCCTGGTTCCTTGTTTTATGGAGTGGCCCAAGCATGTATTCGTGAAGAGTTTGGGCCATTAGAGGCTCTACCTAAACAGTGTTCTTAAAGTTTTTCATTGGTTTTAATCACAGGACATAAGAGGAATAAGAAACAGCCAAGGATTTCCAGCATCCCAGACTCACTCCTCCCCAGTGTGGGGCAGCCACCCTTGACCAGGACTGACTGGATCAATCACCCCAGCCAGCGCAGTAACCCCCTTCTTTGCTTGTTAACTCAGTGGCGTGAGGAGCTCGAAGTGGCCAGAGGGGACTGGCAGTCTCCACATCCAGCTCAACTGTTGTGTCAATGCTGGAAACACTCTGCAGGTCCACGGATGTTCATTTTGTCAGAGGCACTGAGGGCAAGGAAGGCAATTTCACCTCTAGAGTAAATATCTGTCCAATTGAGAACAAAGTGCCACCTCTTTGCACAATAAAAGTGGTTCAATATGGTCAATCTGCTTCCAGGTGATTGGCTGATCCCCTGGGGAGTCATACCGTGTCAGGATGTGGTGTTGGGCTCTGCTGCTGGTAGACTGGGCACTCAGCAGTGGTTGTGGGTGATCGGCCTTGGTGGGTGGAAGTAAGTGTTGCTGAGACCGTGCACAACCTCCATCCCCTCCAACATGGCTGCTTTGTTCATGCACCTGGTGACAAAGACAAGAGGGGCTGAGAAAGAGGCATCTGCATTTGCAGCACTCAGCCAAACCATTAGACATAGCCCATAAATCTATATAGACCTGTATGTCTGGCCATCTCTCCTGGACAAAAGGAACAGCCAAAATTCTGCTCTTGGTAGGATTTTCCCTCACTACTGGCCTTCAGGGCTGTTCCAGAGTGAGGCTGTAGCATTTACAGCTGTCCACTTGGGGAGGTATCTGTACGTCATTCAGAAACATCTGTAAACCAGGACTGGAATTTTTTTCTTCAGTTAGCTAATCGTGCAGAATTTCCCATGAGGCCATAAATATAGATTGATAGAGAGGATATAGAAAAGAATAGGGTCTGTGGGCATCCGGGCTGCTTCTGTCTCATGCGACTTACTTTTGCCATAAGGTCTCGCTTGAGCCTGAGCTTACATACTTGTATACTACTTCCTCTGATGATGGAGTGCTGCTGCACACAACCAACTTGGAGGCTGTATGGGTCAGACTATGCGTAGTCCACGATGGGTGTCTCAGATCACATGGTAACTTGGTTGCCCATGGTCAAGAGTTCAATATCTGTGAAAGCCCAGTAGCAAGGTGAAAGTGATTTCTTCCCATTCTCACCCCTTTTATTCAACATAGTACTGGAAGTACTAGCCAGAGCAATTAGGTAAAAGAAAGACATAAAGGGCATCCAAATTGTAAAGGAGGAAGCCAAATTGTTCCTGTTTGCAGATGACAGGATCAAATATAGAGAGAAACCTAAAGACTCTACCAAAAACTCCTAGAACTGATAAATAAATTCAATAAAAGNGTGCTGCTGCACACAACCAACTTGGAGGCTGTATGGGTCAGACTATGCGTAGTCCACGATGCGTGTCTCAGATCACATGGTAACTTGGTTGCCCATGGTCAAGAGTTCAATATCTGTGAAAGCCCAGTAGAAGGTGAAAGTGATTTCTTCCCATTCTCACCCCTTTTATTCAACATAGTACTGGAAGTACTAGCCAGAGCAATTAGGTAAGAGAAAGACATAAAGGGCATCCAAATTGTAAAGGAGGAAGCCAAATTGTTCCTGTTTGCAGATGACAGGATCAAATAGAGAGAGAAACCTAAAGACTCTACCAAAAACTCCTAGAACTGATAAATAAATTCAATAAAAGTTGCAGGACACAAAATCAACATAGAAAAGTCAGTAGTATTTGTATACACCATCAACAAACTAGCAGAAAAAGAAATCAAGAAAACAATCTTGTTTACAATAGTGATAAAAAATAAATAAAATCTAGGAATAATTTTAACCGAGGAGGTAAAAGATTTCTACAAGGGGCCGGCCCGGTGGTGCACTGCTACAGTGCGCCGCTTGGGAGCGCAGCGACACTCCTGCCGGGGGTTCGGATCCCACATACAGGTGTCTCAGATCACATGGTAACTTGGTTGCCCATGGTCAAGAGTTCAATATCTGTGAAAGCCCAGTAGCAAGGTGAAAGTGATTTCTTCCCATTCTCACCCCTTTTATTCAACATAGTACTGGAAGTACTAGCCAGAGCAATTAGGTAAAAGAAAGACATAAAGGGCATCCAAATTGTAAAGGAGGAAGCCAAATTGTTCCTGTTTGCAGATGACAGGATCAAATATAGAGAGAAACCTAAAGACTCTACCAAAAACTCCTAGAACTGATAAATAAATTCAATAAAAGTTGCAGGACACAAAATCAACATAGAAAAGTCAGTAGTATTTGTATACACCATCAACAAACTAGCAGAAAAAGAAATCAAGAAAACAATCTTGTTTACAATAGTGATAAAAAATAAATAAAATCTAGGAATAATTTTAACCGAGGAGGTAAAAGATTTCTACAAGGGGCCGGCCCGGTGGTGCACTGCTACAGTGCGCCGCTTGGGAGCGCAGCGACACTCCTGCCGGGGGTTCGGATCCCACATACAGTCCAAATTGACATATGCTGTAATCGGAAATAGACACAGGATTTCAAAGACTTAGCATGAGAAAAATAATGTAAAATGTTATTAATTTTTGTATTGAAAAAGAAATCAAGAAAGCTATATCATTTAAAACAACAACAACAACAAAAAAAAAAACTTGAAAAAAGACAAAAAGGAAAAAAAAAAAGATTTCTACAAGGAAAACTATAGAACACTGATTAAAGAAATTAAAGAAGACACACAAAAAATGGAAAGACATACCAGGTCAATGGATTGGAAGAATCAATTTTGTCAAAATGATCAAACTACTTGTATTAGTCTGTTTCTGTTGCTTATAACAAAATACATGGAACTGGGTTTTTAGTAGGAAAACAAAATTTATTGCTTACAGTTTTGGAAGCTGGGAAGTCCAGAGTCCAAGGAGCACATCTGCTGAGGGTCTCAATGGTTGCAACAGTGACCTAGGAGTCTCACATGGCAGAAAATGGTGGATCAGAGAGAGAGAGAGAGACTCTCACGTGTTCTCCTTGTTAAGCCCTCAGAACCACACCCCTGACCACCAATATTAACCCATTCACTATGGCATGGCCCTACAGTCTAATCACCTCTTCAAGGCCCCACCTTTCAATTAGCATAATAGGATTCCCCACCCTCTTTACACTGTCACAGTGGAGACTAAGTTTTGGGGAATACCAATCCACAGCATTCTGCCCCTGGCCCCCCAAAACTCATGTCCTTTTCACATGCACATACTTTCATCTCATCTCCATAGCCTCAAATTCTTAACATTTTCAACTCAAAAGTCCAAAGTACCATCTGTGAAATCAAAACAACTTATCTATTTCCAACATACAATGGTGGGTGGGACAAACATAAGGTATATATTCTCAGTCAAAAGGGAGAAATAGACCAAAAGAAAGGAGTAACAGTTCCCAAACAAGTCTGAGACCCAGCAGGGCAGGCATTAAATCTCACAGCTGAAGAACCATGTACCTTGTTTCTGCGTTTGCCATCCTCAGCAGCTGGTGTGGGGGTTGGGTCCTCAAGTCCTTGGGCAGCTCCACTCTTATGACTTTCTCGGTTGCAAGCCATACTTAAGCTCTCCCAGGCTGGGGTTCCACTCTGGTAGCTCTGAAGGTCTGGGGTCTCCATGGCAGTTCCACCCTCATGGTTCTGCTAGGCATGATGCTAATGGAGTTCCTCATCTGCAACTCCAACCCCACATTTCCTCTTGGCATTGCTCTAGTGAAGACTGTATGTGGTGAATCCCCTACAACAGATCTCCTCCTCGGCCCCAGGCTTTTCCATACATCCTTCAAAATTGGGGTTGAGGCTCCCAAGCTTTTACAGCTCTGGCATTCTGGGAGCTTGCAGACCTAACAACACGTGGATGCTGCCAAGCCTTCCTGCTTATATTTTTCAAAGTTTCTGGTCCAGCCACACGTGGGGCCAATTCAGCCATGGCTGGAGCAGCCAAAGCAGCTGGGGTGCTGGTGTGAGGAGCAGCACCCCAAGGTGGCCCTAGGCAGTGAGCCTGTGGAGGGTGCCTTGGGTCTGTTCCCCAAGACCATTCTGTCTCCCTAGGCCTCTGGGCCTGAAATGGAAGTCTTGGCCCCAGAGACTTCTGCAATGCCTTCAGGGCCTTTTTGCCCTTCTCTTGATAAATACCTTTCCTTTGCAGTAATCTTCTTAGAACCACTGCATTTTTCTCCTGAAAATGCTCTCTGCTTCTCTACCACATGGCCAGGCTGCAAATTTTCCAAATATTTGCACTCTGCTTTTCTTTTAAATTCTGGCTTTATGTCATGCCTTTTCTGCCATAACTCAGTATAGGCTGTTACAAGTAGCCATGCAACCTCCTTAATGCTTTGCTGCTTAGAAATTTCTTCCACCAAATACCCTGTGTCAGCACCTTGATGTTCTACATTCCATAAAACTTTGGGGCATGAACAGACCGCTGCCAAGTTCCCTGCCAGTTCATAGCAAGGGTGATCTTTGCCCCAGTTTCCAGTAAGTCCCTTCTCATTTATATCTGAGATCTTCTCAGAATGGCTTTTACTGTCCATATTTGTATCAGCATTCTGCTCGCCACCACGTAACCAGTCTCTAAGATGTTCCCAACTGTCCCTCATCTTTTTGTTTTCTTCTGAGTCTTCCAAACTCCTCCAAACACCCAGTTCCAAAGCCACTTCCACATTTTTAAGTATTTGTCATAAGCAACACCCCACTTCTCTGTATACCAATTTTCTGTATTAGTTTCTGTTGCTTATAACAAAATACTTGGAACTGGGTAATTTGTGAGAAAACAAAATGTATTGCTTACAATTTCACCTCTTCAAGGCCCCATCTTTCAATTATCATAATAGGATTTCCCACCCTCTTTACACTGTCACAGTGGAGACTAAGTTTTGGAGGAATATCAATACACAGCACTACCCAAAGCAATGTACAGATTTAGTGCAATCCCTGTCAAACTATCGATGACATACTTCTTAAAATAGAAAAAATAACTCAAAAATGTATATGGAAAAACAGGAGACCCCAAATAGCTGAAGCAATCTTGAGCAAAACAACAGAGTGGGGGGTATCTCACTCCCTGACTCCGAAATATATTACAAAGCAATAGTAATCAATACGGAATGCTGCTGGCACAAAAAAGGACACATAGACCAATGAAACAGAATAGAGAACCCAGAAATAAATACACATGCCTGCAGCCAACCAATTTTTGACAAAGGAGCCAAGAACATACATTGGGGAAAAGACAGCCTCTTCAATAAACGTTGCTGGGAAAGCTGAACATCTGTACGCAGAAGACACTAGATCCCTGTCTCTCACCACATACAAAAATCAATTCAAATGGATTAAACACTTAAATGTAAGACTCAGAACTATGAAACTACTAGAAGAGACTTAAATGTAAGACTCAGAACGATGAAACTACTAGAAGAAAACACAGGGGAAATGCTTTAGGACATAGGACTGGGCAAAGGTTTTACAAATTAGGCCTCAAAAGCACAGGCAACAAAGGCAAAAATAAACAGATGAGATTACNCGCAGAAGACACTAGATCCCTGTCTCTCACCACATACAAAAATCAATTCAAATGGATTAAACACTTAAATGTAAGACTCAGAACTATGAAACTACTAGAAGAAAACACAGGGGAAATGCTTTAGGACATAGGACTGGGCAAAGATTTTACAAATTAGGCCTCAAAAGCACAGGCAACAAAGGCAAAAATAAACAGATGAGATTACATCAAAGACAAAGCTTCAGCAAAACAAAGGAAACAAACAACAGAGCAAAGAGACAACCTGTAGAATGGGAGAAAATATCTGCCAACTATTCATCTGACAAGGGAATAATATTCAGAATATGCAAAGAAGTAAAACAACTCAATAGTAAAAAAAAAAAAAAAGCCCAATTAAAAAATGGGCAAATGAGCTGAATAGACATTTCTCAAAATAAGACTTAGAAATGTCCAAGAGGTATATGAAAAAAATATACTCAACATCACTAATCACCAGAGAAATGCAAATGAAACCCACAGTGAGAAATCATCTCATCTCAGTTAAAGTGGCTGTCATCAAAAAAAAAAAAAAAAGAAGAAAGAAAACACACAGAAAATAACAAATGCTGGCAAGGATGCAGAGAAGAAGAACTCTTACACGTTGTTGTTGGGAATGTGATTTAGTACAGCCATGTAGTGGATTGAATTATGTCTCCCCAAAACTCCCTGAAGCTTGAGTAGTGTCCCCCAAGTTTTGTGTATTAGAAACTTAGCCCCCTCTGTGACTGTTAAGAGGGTGGGAAATCCTATTATGGTAATTGAAAGGTGGAGCCTTGAAGAGGTGACTGGATTGTAGGACTGTGCAGTAGTGAATGGATTAAAAATGGTGGTCAGGGGCGTGGTTCTGAGGGCTTTAAAAGGAGAGGAGAGTCTATCTCTCTTTCTGCTCTCTCTGCTTCCACTGTCTTGCAATGTGAGACCCCTGGGTCACTGTTGCCACCACCAGATGGACTTTGAACTTCCCAGCCTCAGAAACTGTAAGCAATATATTTTGTTTACCCAGTTTCAAATTTTTTTTTTTTTTTTTTTTTTTTTTTTTTTTTTTTT
>NW_007729566.1:117227-136013 GCF_000696425.1 Galeopterus variegatus
GGGATCCGAACCCTCGGACGGGAGCGCCGCCGCGCTTCCCAAGCGGCGCACTATCCAGTGCGCCACCGGGCCGGCCCTTCAAATATTTTGTTATAAGCAACAGAAATGGACTAATACAAGCTGCTATGGAAACAGTATGGAGATTTCTCAAAAAAACTACAAGTAGATGTATCATATCATATCACAGCAACCCCACGCTGGGTATATATCCAAAGGAAAGGAAATCAATACTTTGAAGGGTTACCTGCACTCCCATGTTTATCAGCTCTAGTCACAATAGCCAAGATTTGGAACCAACCTAAATGTCCATCGACGGACGATTGGATTAAAAAAAAAGGGATATATATGTATACACACACACACAATGGAATACTGCTCAGCCAAAAAAAAAAAAAAAATGAAATTCTGCCATTTGTGGCAACATAGTTGAGCTTGGAGAAAATTATGTTAAGTGAAATAAGCTAGACAGAACAAAATTGTAGCTAGATAGAAAGAATAGATCTAGTGTTCTATAACAATACAGGGAGACTACAGTTAACAGTTTATTGTACAATTTCAAATAGCTAGTAGAGAGGATTTTGAATGTTCCCAACACAAAGAAATGACAAATGATTGAGGTGATGGATATGATAATTACCCTGTTATGATCATTACTCACTATAAATGTACCCAAATATCACACTGTACTCCATAAATATATAGAATTATCATATGTCAATTAAGAAAAAAATAAATTTAAAAAATTCAGAGACAGAAGTAAATTAGAGATTACTAGAAATTAGGTGGAAGGAATCACAGAGGTTGCTTAATGGGTACAGAGTTCAGGTTTAGGATAGAGAAGAAGTTTTGGAAATGGAGGTGATGGTTACACAGCACTGTGAATGTAATTAATTCCACAGAATTGTGTGTTAAAATGACAAATCTTGTGTTACACATATTTTACCATAATAACAAAAGTGATATCTTAACTTCTCTCAAGGAGAGTAGCTATTTACATAGAATGGCAGGATTTCACTCTAAAATTCTAATGATCTGCACTGTGATTCACCTCCTTTCCAAATAGCATCCCTACCTGCCATTTCAAAGACCACTGCATCCACTGGATCATATTGAGAGAGGAGGTGCTCAGTTTCCCTGAGTTCAGGTATCAGGACACGCCCCTGGGTTTCAAGCCACTCCCCAAGGTTTCAGGCCCCTCCTCTGAGCCCTTCCCTAGAGGAAAGTTACTGTTGCTAGTTAGACCCATCTTCAGCACCAACACAGGGAAAATGAGACCAAAAGGGGCTGGCTAATGCAAATCCGGAGGCTGGGCAAAAGGGGCTGACTTATGCAAATCCAGGGGTTATATAACCTGGTAGCTGAATGACCTTCACTTGGGGTGCTAAAGAACACAGACTATTCTTGAATATGTCTGGTGCATGTGATAGGATTTGACCAATAAACATGCTCCGAGAAGAGACCAAGTGAGCATGTGCAAGACTAATGTTACATGACTAGTTATGTAGCAGTAGTCTACATAACTGGGAACCACCCCCTTAATTGAATATTCATTAGATAGAGAAATTCTAAAAGCTGAATCCCAGCAGAAGGCGGAGTTGTTGCTTACTTTCCTGGGGCCAACCCACACTTCATAGCTGAGGTGTGTGTGCTTTTCTTTGTGTCAAACTTACTTTCAGCAAGCGGCTGCTCACTCGGTATTGAACTTTAAGTGTGCATTTCTCACTTTTGTGTTAAACTTGGTGTGGACTCTACTTAGCCTTGGAGCTAAGCTGCTCTCTCTGTGAAATCTGTATCTCTTATTCAACTTATTGAACCTGTTCTCACTTTCTACTGTGACTCTACTCTTGAATTCTTCCCTGTGGTGGAGTAAAGAACCTGGTAAATAGTAGGTGAGATACCATCAAAAGCTACCATTCGTGCATTTGTTCATTGATTTCCCCATTCAGGAAACTAATACTAAGTGTTGGCTCTGTGTCAGGCCCAAGATGCACTATTTTTATTTTTATAGTGTTCTCTTTTAATATCTAACTGCAGAAGTTGCCCCTTCATTAGTTTTTTTTTTTTTTTCTTGCTTATTGTCATCATTTTCTTTTTTTTTAGACAAACTTTAGAGTCATATTGTCTAGTAATCTAATGCAAACTTATAAATTAATTTGGGGGGTAATTAGCAATTTTATGACATTGTCTTAATTATTCAAATCATTATATTTTTTAACAGGTTGTTATTGGTATATGGGTTTTTGTATATGTAGAATATGTGTCTTTCTTACTGACTTCTTATGTTATTTCTTCAGGTCAATCTCTTGAAATTTTTTTGGTAGACAATGGTAATAATGATTTTATCTCCTTTCCAATAGTCATAGCTTATGTTTTGGTTTTCTTGTCTTATTGCATTGGCTAGAAGTCCTAGAACAAGAGTGATACTCAGTGTTCTCCATATCTGCTCCTTTGCAGATGAGAAGCAGACATGAAGATATTAGGTGGCCAAAAGGACAAAGCCAAAATGTAAAGCCAGGCCTCTCTGACTCTAAAGCCAGTACCATTAACTGCTGCCTGATTCATGGCTGTACTTGCCTTTGGGTTTTATTGGTAAGTAGGACAGTGAACATCAGTTTAGGATAGAAGTTCCTTAGGATATTAAGGAAATGTGTACTTTTTCCTAGTTCGCTAAGTTTTTTGTTGTTGCTGTTGTTGTTTTTCTACTTAGAAATGTATTTTATCAGGTTTCCTCTGATATTATATATTTTTATGAATTGGTATTATCTATTTTTTCTTTTGACCTTTTTTTTGTTGAAATTTGGTCACCTCTTATGTTTGCATCTTTGCCATGGTCATGGTACAACAGAATCCACAGCCAAACACACTCCTCAAAGGGGATGAGCAATTAGCAACTCTGAATTAGCTGGGATTTCACTCTTCCTTCCCAGCTATGGCTTGGGGCTGGGCTTTCTTCTTCCTGTGAACAGACATGGGTTTAATTAAGCGAGGTTCCTGGTCAGGTGATACGGAGGGTCAGTGTTTTTTTCTTTAGCAGTGGGAGAGAGTCACCAGAGGAAGAAAGCCACAGGGCCTAAGACCAAAGGCATATGTATTATCTCTAGTGTGGCTTATAGGCACTCCCAGAACCAGGTGCCCAGTTTGCTGTGGAACTGAGCTCCCACCTTAAGCTGCCCAGTAGTCTGCTGTGTGTCAGGGGCCTGAACTGTGTCCTGACCACAAGAGCTGTCCCATGGAGCCCACTCCTCTTTATCCCCTATCCCAGCTGACTCCTCCCCATTCCTCCTTCTCAGCTCTCCTTCAGGAACCTTCCATGCATCTGCTCCAGGTGCTGCTCAGCCTCTCTCCCTCTACTTGGGAGTTCACTGGGGATTTTCCATGGCTGCTCCCTGAGCTCTGGGAACCATGCAGAGGCCTCTCACAGTCATAATCCCTCATAACCCATACCTGTCCTCTGCCCTGGGTCTCCACTATCCTGGAGCCCTCAGAGGTTGGTGGATATTGCATCTGGGTTTCTTCTCCTAGGTCCCTAGCCTGACTCCAGGGCTGGCTATCAGTGACTCTGGATGACCATTGCTGTCTCTTTCTTCCTGGACCACTCACTGTCTGTTAAAGCATTCACTAATATTAGATTAAACTTGCTTTCCTAGAAAATACCCTACTTGACCATGAATTTTATATATATATGGCTGTTTTTAATGGGTTGTTATTTTATTAAGCATTTTTGTCTCTCTCTTTAGGGGCGAGGACAATAACATTCCTTGTTTTTTGTTACTTTTTTCAGGTTTTAGCATTGGGATTCTCCTAGCTTTGACAACCAAACCGGAAGATCTTCGTCTTTTCTTTTTCCTTGCTGTGAAACACTTTCTCTAGCCAGGGCACTTCCTGTTCCTTCAAAGTGTCCAGTGGTGTGGACCCGAGTCAGTCTGACTTTGTCCACTTTGGGGCCTTCTCCCAGGTTATCACTTTATTCCTGCTGGCTACATTGAGGAATTCGAGAGATTAATATTTTCCCAGAAAAACACATCCCTTTCATAGAAGTTTCTACGTTTCATAGAGGTTTCTATATTTATTAACTCAGCATTGTGTTGTTATTTTCTTATAGGTTTTAGCACAGCATCCATCTCTGAGGTTTTGTGCCTCCTCTTGCGTGGTCTCCTGCAGGTAGCTGAGTGGGAGGTGGGCCAGCCTAGGAGAGCAGAGCAGTGCAGAGGCAAGAGGTGGGCCTGAGCCCCAGCAGTGGGGACCAGGGTCAGAAGGAGATGGCGGGAGGCAGAAAGAGGCTGCGATGGTGGATGAGGTAGGAGGGACAGGCCATGGGAAGAAGTGGAGATGGGACCCCAAGCCGAGGGCTGCTGCTTAGGCCCACGGGGCTAAGGCACTAGACTGAAGCTTCTACTCTAGGTGTCTCTGCAGGCCCCTCTGGGCTGGGCCCTCTGTGGGAACCCAAAGGGGTGGATTCACTGAGCTGGGTGTCCAAGCTTGTGGCCCAGGGCACTGGGACTAGAAGGGAGGCAGGTCCCTCCCGCCACATACAGGGCCTGAGTTAGGAGGATGAATGGGGGCCATACACCTGCTGTGTGAACGTTTAAAAGGGTGTAAGTCCCTAAGTATCAGACAAACTATGTCTACCCCTTACTCTGGCATTTACCCTTCAGGAGGCCCTGGAAGGCACCAGGACCAGTGTGTGGTCCTGAGACTCACCCAAGTTCTGGGCTGGAGTTTGGTACATCGGGAATGCTGGGTCTTGGTTCCACCTGGTGCTGAGCAGGGACTCAAGTGCTCACATCTCTCTCCTCTCCCCCCACAACCCTCATGTCCTGGGTCCATCCATGCCACCCACAAACAACCACCCATCAGGAGACAGACAGGGAGGAGGCCCATGCAGGCCCTGGAGGTGGTCTCGGGACCCTCTGGGCAGGAAATTCCCAGGTCCCAAGTACCCAGAGTGTGGTCTACAGGGGAGTGATGTACAGGTGGGTCCAGCCCCCGCCTTAGCCCTGAGGCCTCCTTGCCCCACAGGAAGGGCCAGAGTTGGGCCGAAGCAGGGCCCTTGAAAGCTCGGGCCCCTGACGCCCCTTGCCCAGGTCCAAGGTGGCTTCCAGAAGGGGACAAGTGTAGCCCGGCGCACAATAAGTCAAAGAAACAGACACAAGATTAGCCCTTGTTGTTTATTTTCATAAACAAGGTTTTTTTTTGCATGTCTGGCTCCATAGTAAACGGAAAAGCTAAAAAGAGCGTCATTGACATTTACTTAGTTTGGGTTACAAATGATAATCGCGCCTCCTCCTCCTCCTCTCAATTTGGGACCGAATTGGTGATCATGTCTCTGACAGCTGTCTTTGAGCTTCTCCGTTTGTTGCGTAAACTACACACTACACCAAGCACACACGAGGTGTGGATGGGCAGTCAAAAGTCCCGACACTCTCAGCAGAATTTGGTTACCATAGAGCATGGAATGGACCATTTCTGCGTGACGTGAAGACCGTGGCGGGGCTGCTAACGCTGCTCTGGTTGCACTGGGGTGCGTGTGGGTGGGCGCTGTGAAATTTGGGTGGGGCGGCCTCATCATGTGCTGGCAATAGATCTCTTGTCACGTGGAAAGTGAGATGGTGACACTCACAAGGGAGGGGTCTGCTCAGGACTCTCCACTCCCACGGAATTTTACCTGCACTGTGCTGGGCTTCCTGGGGACATCTGCGTGTCCGCTCCCCTCCCAATGACACTCACAAGGGAGGGGTCTGCTCAGGACTCTCCACTCCCACGGAATTTTACCTGCACTATGCTGGGCTTCCTGGGGACATCTGCGTGTCCGCTCCCCTCCCAAGCTGTCCCCCTCATCCTGCACGCCCTGCAGCTCCCCGCACACTGCCTTGCACTCAGCAGGTGCTTACAAATGCTTCCTGATTGGATGGAGAGTGAATGGTGAATCAATGAATCGATGAGGAGTTGGTCAAGAGTAAACTACCGCAGGACCTCGTTCCTTGTCATCAGGGGACATGGCTCTTCTGTACGGCACTGAGATGAAAAAAATGGAGCAGAGAATTTGACGGATTTGTCAAACTCTTAATTTCGCCTTTGGGGAAACTGAAGAACAGAATCGTTAGCGAACTCAGTCAAGGTCTCACGCTGAGAGAGGCCAGGCAGGGTACCAGACACCCACCTGGCACATGCCAACAATTCTTTTTTTTTGTCTTTTTAAATTTTATTTCTTAAAACCAACTAAAAGTGTGATGAGATGAGGATCTGACTCAGTGGGGAGAAGGACGAAGCCCTTGGGGCAAGGGTGATCAGGGAAGGGGGGAGCCAGAGGCTTAGGGGTGACGTTGGGAGGGGCTTGGGACGGGGTCATTCATGACCCAGGGTGATGGTGCAGAGGGGCTCGGTGAGACCAGTCGTGGGCAGAGGGGCTCAGTAGGGGACGAGGTGACTAGGGTGGGGAGGGGTTGGGGTTAAGGTTCTATAGAACCAGGAGTGAGGGACCAATGGCTCCGGGTGGGGGGTCGGGAGCTTGGGGGAGATGCTGGTCGGGCTCTAAGTCAGAATGATGGGACATGGGGTGGCGACTGTGGGACGATGAGGTTGATGATCGTGTCATGACGGTGACGCAAATGACCAATGGGCGGGTGACGGTGACGTCTTGTGTGTGTGTGGGTGACCATGATTTGAATGACTGTAGATGATGGTGAAGATGACTTGGAGATAAATGCTTCCAACAAGGTAAACACAGCAGGCAATACTCAATAAAGCTAAGAGTATAGATTCTTATCCAAATAATTTCAGCAGCAAAATATTCCTAACTGGTACCCAAGGGCTGTTTAGCTGTCCAGCTCTTAGGCCTGGACAGCTAAACAGAGCTCTGTCCCATTTTCATCTATTTTTTTTTTGCAAAAAAGATAGATACTCTTTAGAAAAAAACCCAAAATTCAAGTTCATAATTCAGAAGCTGGCTAGATCTTACGGATCTGAGGATTAACTCAGCAACACAAATGTAAATCCATGGCTGTGTAGGCCAGGCCTTATAACACTTTTGCCACAGAACTAAAATGCACCCCACAAGCAACAATTTCCACCAAACCTTGTGAAAACCTTGGTGAGGGCTGTGTTGCTGCTCAGATTTTGCCAGGGGCACTTGCGGTTCAAGGTGCACTTAAATTTCAAGAGACATCCTCTTATCTACAGGGTAGGAGGCAGGTACAGGGTTGGGCATTGGCAGGGTGGTGGTGGGGGGCTGGCTGCCTAAGTGGCAGCTCCCGATGGCACATTAAGACTCAAAGGGGCCGATTTTTCCCAAGTGGGAGGTGGGCCAGGAGGCTCCCCACTTTGAGAAATGCAGTTAGTGATCAATTTCAATTATGTCAAGCATGCATCCAGGATAGGCCAATACCTTTCGGATCACAGGATGAGACTGAGTCTTCATCAGATCCTAATTTTTAGGGTCAGGAGGTATTTCGGTTCATACCCCCTCGTTCTTAATTCAGAATTTTAGAGCTAGAGAGGACCTTGATGGTAGGTGCTCAAACCCCTCTCTGGAGAGGGGCGAGAAGGTGGGCCCAAGATTGAGATGGGGACTCGCCAAGGATCACACAGCGAGTTAGTGGTAGGCCTAGGACAGGTTCCCGGCCCCCCAGCAGACAACCCGGGGCTCTCTCTGCCTGACACACAGCCGCTGCACTCTGCAAAATCTGAAATCAATCAGAAAGATCTTACGGTTGCAGTGTTGGGCTTTGTGAGTGCAAGCTGGATGTGGTGTGTGAGAATTAACGAACGAAAGAGATTTTAGCCCTTTTCACAGTGATTGGTCATGCACAGCATTCGTAATGGTTACACGAGGACCCTGTGGCCAAGACCCCTCAGAGAGGGACGTCGGCACGGAGCCCTGGTCTTGTTGCCTTGTTTTTTTTTGGTCTTTTTTGATATTTCATTAAGTTTAGAGTTTAGAATAACATACTTATTTCTTTTACTTGTTTAAAGATCAAAGTCTTATTATTATCATTTTTTTTATCATGCATTAATAGAGAGAAAGAGGATTCTTAAAGCATTGCGTTTTGCCACACAGCAACACAAATATATGTAGGCACAGCGTTCACCAGATTCGACACAAAATACAGCAAACTCCACCACAAAGATTAGGACAGACCGCATACAGTGAGCTCTGCGGGACCCCGAGAATATAGAGGGGCTGTGGGGATGCTGCTTAGATGTCGTCCTCGCCAGCCTCCTTGCTGAAGGTGGTCATGTCGATCTTCTCGGGGAAGATGATGTTGACGGCCAGGTCCTCCCCGCTGTTGTACTGCAGCAGCAGGTTCTTCTTCTTGCGCAGCATGTGGTTGTAGCGCAGGTTGGACACCCAGGCCTCGCACTTGTTGAGGAAGATGATGCCCACGGTGCCCAGCACCACCAGGCTGGTGAGCACGCCCAGGATGGTGAAGCAGATGGCCTGGCCCTCGGTGAGGAGAGGGGTACTCTTGTTGAGCTCTTTCATGGACACCTTCAGGATGCGGTGCTCGGGCTGCGGCACTGGCAGCTCGTGCACCCCGGGGGTCACGCGGTAGGCCAGCCCATAGCCACTGGGCACATGGGGGACCTGCTGGGGGCTCACCACACGCTTCTTGACACAGGTGGGGCCTGTGAACTCGGGCTTGCACAGACACTCGTAGCTCACCTGGGTGTGCTGCAGGCAGGTGCCCCCATTCTGGCACGGGTTGCTGGCGCAGTTGGTCACCGGGCGGCTGCAGGTCTTGTCGATGAAGCCAGCCGGGCATCGGCAGCGGAAATCGCCCCCAATGTCGGTGCAGACGCCGTCATTCTCGCACGGGTTGGGGGTGCAGCTGTTGGCCACGATCTCACAGAAATTGCCTGAGAAGCCAGGGGGGCACAGGCAGGAGGCATAGGAGGCCCGGCCCTCATCATCCACGCAGGTGCCTCCGTGCTGGCAGGGGGAACTGCAACACAACAGGGGACACGGTAAAGGGCCCTCAGGGGCTGGGCTAGGCCCTGTAGGGTGCAGGGCAGAGGCTTGCTTGGCTGCTCTCGAGACACATCGCAAACTTCCGTGCAAGGTCCGGCAGGACAGGCGCTAAAGACACATTAGGTTAGTGAGGTGGGGACAGAATGACAGCCAGGGAAGCACAGAGAGGTGCCTGCCCAGGGCTGAAACCCCTGCCCACAAGGGGCTCACCGGCTTTCGAGGGCAGGGTACACACCTCACCCGTCACAATGCCAACCTGGAGCACACCTGACCTCCTATACCAGGATGCCCACGTCCTCTCCCACCTCTTATGTCATCTCTCCGACCAGAGGACTGATAGTTAGTCACTAGACAGATAGGGAAACTGAGGCTGGAAGAGGAAAAATTAGTGACAGCTCAGGACTGGAGCAAGCCCCCTTCCCTGAGCTCCAGCCCTGGGCTGCTAAGGGAGCACCAAGCAAGGGGCATCACTTACTCTCTCCGGGGTCCACTGTCCTTGCTCCCACCTGTATCCACTACCACTACCACCCCTTATTATTATTTTTTTTATTTTTTATTTTCTGCAAGTGAGCCCACAGGCTATTGTGCGGCAAATCCTTAAGGACTCTCAGAGTGAAAGAAATACGAGGTCTATCCTGTTGCGAGCCAGCGTCTGTGCCAGGCTGTTTAATAGTGGTCCATTCACCCGAGTGCAGCTTGCAAACCGAAGCTGTTTGCTCAAAGCAGAGCACACGGAGCATTTAATGTAAGTGCTTTTAAACGAGCAAGCCCTTTGTCATCTGATAAATGCCAAAACTCCAGGGAAGAAAGGGGCTATAAACACAAGAAATCAGCATTGCTGCTTCAGGGCGAGGACTGCATGGGAGCTGGGCTCTGAAGGAATCTCAAGGACCTCGGGCTCTATTTTGACAGACTGGTTCAAGACTGTTAGAAAAGCAAAATATTTTAAAGGTCTCACTCTTTTTTTCCTTCTTGCTAATAAGCAGCAATGGAGTTCAGTCGTCATCCCCCCTTTTCGGACCCCCTTCTGAATACTGATCCTTAGAAGCCGCATAAATGTCTTTTGCAGACTCCTGGGTTCTCCATGCCACCCTGGAATGCCAGGTTAAGATAAGCTTATTTTGCATGTTAGCTTCTGCCTCCTGGAGGAGAGGGACACCCCTGCCCCGCAGCTGCAGACCCAAGATTGGGCTCTAGTTTGGATTCTTAAATTCAGACTCCCTCTGTCAAGATCTCCTAGGCTCAGTCTAAGACCCAGCAAGAGCGGACGGCTCAGTGCAGCTAAGGGGATAAGGGATGGGCCACGCTGAGCTGCTAGAAATGCTGCTTCCAAGATTGGGCTCTAGTTTGGATTCTTAAATTCAGACTCCCTCTGTCAAGATCTCCTAGGCTCAGTCTAAGACCCAGCAAGAGCAGACGGCTCAGTGCAGCTAAGGGGATAAGGGATGGGCCACGCTGAGCTGCTAGAAATGCTGCTCCGGAGGAGGGGCAAGACAAGACAGTTCTGCCTGTCCAGAAGTCCCAGAGCCCCCTCCCCACTGAGCGTAGCCAAGAGCTGGCCCACCCACTCATGTGCCCCGTCTCCCTACCTCCTCGGCCTGACAGCTCCCTCGCCAGACATCCCAGAAAATCCAACTGCACAACCCACCAGTACCCCAAAACCACCCCTTAAAATATGGTAAGTGGGTTGCACAACCGAATTCTGATCTCTTATTATGTTGCCTTTAGAAAATGACGCAGCGCCGAGCTTCGGTTCACCATCCCAATCCACCATCATTCACGCACATCAGAGCTCGGAAACATCAGGGAATATGAAATAGCCTTCAGGATCATTTGAAAAAATTATGGAAATGACACATTCCCCCATAAATGCCCCAATCTAGGGCGGCCCCCCACGGGGCTGCCAGGATGAGCACTTACTTCGTCTTTTGTCAGGCGACAGGTCCACCAGGGTTAGGCTGAAAGGGTCTTTAGGGGGTGAGAAGCAGGAATCAAAGCAGCATTCACTAGATCACACATAGTGGGGAAAGAATATTTACCCATTGATCACACAGGGCCCGTCCTTTTTCTGACAGTCCTTTCCTGAGTATCCAGGGGCGCAGGAGCATTCGTAGTGGCCATCGTCAAGGTTCATGCAGGTCCCGTTGTTGGCACAGGGGGTTGAGATGCAAGCCCGAACATCTGGGGGACAGAGAAAAATCGGACCTCAGCTTCCCCTCTGGAGACAAGTAGACAGGGACCCCAAATGGCTCTACCTGTGGCCACCAATCAGGGTCTGAAGAAAGAACTTACAGTGATTCCCTCGCCCCTACTCCCCACCCCCCCATGAAAAGAAAACCTAAAGAGAATAAACTGGGACTCGGGAAGCTGAAGGGGTTTACTTGTCTAAGGTCAGGAGACAGAAAGTCACGGCCTCTGATATTCTAGGCAAGACAGCTGTACCCTTTTCCTGGTACCAGGTCACTCCGTAGGTCCAGCAACACGTCCGTGACCTTCACTGCACACGCCGTGCCCCTCTCCAAAGCAGTGAGCCTTANGCCCATAGCCACTGGGCACATGGGGGACCTGCTGGGGGCTCACCACACGCTTCTTGACACAGGTGGGGCCTGTGAACTCGGGCTTGCACAGACACTCGTAGCTCACCTGGGTGTGCTGCAGGCAGGTGCCCCCATTCTGGCACGGGTTGCTGGCGCAGTTGGTCACCGGGCGGCTGCAGGTCTTGTCGATGAAGCCAGCCGGGCATCGGCAGCGGAAATCGCCCCCAATGTCGGTGCAGACGCCGTCATTCTCGCACGGGTTGGGGGTGCAGCTGTTGGCCACGATCTCACAGAAATTGCCTGAGAAGCCAGGGGGGCACAGGCAGGAGGCATAGGAGGCCCGGCCCTCATCATCCACGCAGGTGCCTCCGTGCTGGCAGGGGGAACTGCAACACAACAGGGGACACGGTAAAGGGCCCTCAGGGGCTGGGCTAGGCCCTGTAGGGTGCAGGGCAGAGGCTTGCTTGGCTGCTCTCGAGACACATCGCAAACTTCCGTGCAAGGTCCGGCAGGACAGGCGCTAAAGACACATTAGGTTAGTGAGGTGGGGACAGAATGACAGCCAGGGAAGCACAGAGAGGTGCCTGCCCAGGGCTGAAACCCCTGCCCACAAGGGGCTCACCGGCTTTCGAGGGCAGGGTACACACCTCACCCGTCACAATGCCAACCTGGAGCACACCTGACCTCCTATACTAGGATGCCCACGTCCTCTCCCACCTCTTATGTCATCTCTCCGACCAGAGGACTGATAGTTAGTCACTAGACAGATAGGGAAACTGAGGCTGGAAGAGGAAAAATTAGTGACAGCTCAGGACTGGAGCAAGCCCCCTTCCCTGAGCTCCAGCCCTGGGCTGCTAAGGGAGCACCAAGCAAGGGGCATCACTTACTCTCTCCGGGGTCCACTGTCCTTGCTCCCACCTGTATCCACTACCACTACCACCCCTTATTATTATTTTTTTTATTTTTTATTTTCTGCAAGTGAGCCCACAGGCTATTGTGCGGCAAATCCTTAAGGACTCTCAGAGTGAAAGAAATACGAGGTCTATCCTGTTGCGAGCCAGCGTCTGTGCCAGGCTGTTTAATAGTGGTCCATTCACCCGAGTGCAGCTTGCAAACCGAAGCTGTTTGCTCAAAGCAGAGCACACGGAGCATTTAATGTAAGTGCTTTTAAACGAGCAAGCCCTTTGTCATCTGATAAATGCCAAAACTCCAGGGAAGAAAGGGGCTATAAACACAAGAAATCAGCATTGCTGCTTCAGGGCGAGGACTGCATGGGAGCTGGGCTCTGAAGGAATCTCAAGGACCTCGGGCTCTATTTTGACAGACTGGTTCAAGACTGTTAGAAAAGCAAAATATTTTAAAGGTCTCACTCTTTTTTTCCTTCTTGCTAATAAGCAGCAATGGAGTTCAGTCGTCATCCCCCCTTTTCGGACCCCCTTCTGAATACTGATCCTTAGAAGCCGCATAAATGTCTTTTGCAGACTCCTGGGTTCTCCATGCCACCCTGGAATGCCAGGTTAAGATAAGCTTATTTTGCATGTTAGCTTCTGCCTCCTGGAGGAGAGGGACACCCCTGCCCCGCAGCTGCAGACCCAAGATTGGGCTCTAGTTTGGATTCTTAAATTCAGACTCCCTCTGTCAAGATCTCCTAGGCTCAGTCTAAGACCCAGCAAGAGCGGACGGCTCAGTGCAGCTAAGGGGATAAGGGATGGGCCACGCTGAGCTGCTAGAAATGCTGCTCCGGAGGAGGGGCAAGACAAGACAGTTCTGCCTGTCCAGAAGTCCCAGAGCCCCCTCCCCACTGAGCGTAGCCAAGAGCTGGCCCACCCACTCATGTGCCCCGTCTCCCTACCTCCTCGGCCTGACAGCTCCCTCGCCAGACATCCCAGAAAATCCAACTGCACAACCCACCAGTACCCCAAAACCACCCCTTAAAATATGGTAAGTGGGTTGCACAACCGAATTCTGATCTCTTATTATGTTGCCTTTAGAAAATGACGCAGCGCCGAGCTTCGGTTCACCATCCCAATCCACCATCATTCACGCACATCAGAGCTCGGAAACATCAGGGAATATGAAATAGCCTTCAGGATCATTTGAAAAAATTATGGAAATGACACATTCCCCCATAAATGCCCCAATCTAGGGCGGCCCCCCACGGGGCTGCCAGGATGAGCACTTACTTCGTCTTTTGTCAGGCGACAGGTCCACCAGGGTTAGGCTGAAAGGGTCTTTAGGGGGTGAGAAGCAGGAATCAAAGCAGCATTCACTAGATCACACATAGTGGGGAAAGAATATTTACCCATTGATCACACAGGGCCCGTCCTTTTTCTGACAGTCCTTTCCTGAGTATCCAGGGGCGCAGGAGCATTCGTAGTGGCCATCGTCAAGGTTCATGCAGGTCCCGTTGTTGGCACAGGGGGTTGAGATGCAAGCCCGAACATCTGGGGGACAGAGAAAAATCGGACCTCAGCTTCCCCTCTGGAGACAAGTAGACAGGGACCCCAAATGGCTCTACCTGTGGCCACCAATCAGGGTCTGAAGAAAGAACTTACAGTGATTCCCTCGCCCCTACTCCCCACCCCCCCATGAAAAGAAAACCTAAAGAGAATAAACTGGGACTCGGGAAGCTGAAGGGGTTTACTTGTCTAAGGTCAGGAGACAGAAAGTCACGGCCTCTGATATTCTAGGCAAGACAGCTGTACCCTTTTCCTGGTACCAGGTCACTCCGTAGGTCCAGCAACACGTCCGTGACCTTCACTGCACACGCCGTGCCCCTCTCCAAAGCAGTGAGCCTTACTGAGATCCCCTAATGCCTGCCTTCTCCAGACAAGTTTTCATGTCCAGCTGCTCATGTTTGGGGGAGAGGGTCCCAGCCACTTGGGGGACAAGTACAGCCCAACCTGTGGAAAAACCACCTGCCCCTCATACTTTTCCATTCCAGATGGGCAGGGGGAGATTGAGGTGTAAAGACCCCCGTCGGGAACCCAGAAGCCTGAGTGAGCCCCAGCACTGTCTCTCCACCCCCCGGGTGGTCTCTCTGCTCTCAGGTTCTGAACTAAAAGGGTCCATGATTAAAAAGCTGCATCTTTTGAAGGCAGCAAAATTAGAACTATTGAGCACTCTCCTGTCGGTGTGGGTTTCCACCAACACTGGTATATTTCCACCGCCTTTTAATGCTTCATTGTTAGGGCTCAGCAAGCCAAGGATGAGCTTAAACAAAGGGTCCTGGGTCAGGGGCTCTCTGACAGGAGAGACCCCGGCTCTGCGACAGGGCCTGGAAAGGATCCTTATCTTGCCCTGTTTCCAACCTGCTGCCATATGGCAACAGAATTCAGCTCCTCCCTACTCGGTGCCTCAGTTTCCCTTCTTATAGAAGGAGGGGCTCTCCCTGGCCAATCTCTGAGGGTCTTTTTAGCTTTGGTTTTCTATAACTTGAACTGCTGCACCTGCCAAATAGAAAAGTGAAGGCAGGCTGCTGGGGGAGGGAGAGAAATCCCTAATGTGGAGGCCACACGTGTGCGTATTTTTTTTCTTCATTCAAAGACAGGCACACCCTCGTGGAGGGGAGACCGCAGTCCGTCAACAAGGAGAAGCCTGACGCCATGTTGATGGACTACCCTGTGGCGTTCCTCGGGAGCCCGGCTTGGTGCAAGGAAACATAAAGAGGATTTATCTTTATGGGACAGTAACCGTTAGCGCAGGGCGCCTCCACGGCAGGCTCCTAATTCTCTGTTCGCTGCTCTCCTGTCACTCAGAATCTTAAATTTAAGCTAAAGAGCTGGCGACCCCCCTCAGCCTGTCCCTGCTCTTCTCCCCGCAATGCCCATCTTTGCTAGCTGAGGATTAGCCCTCCTGAGCCTGCAACCCCAAAGCAGGGGTGGCTTAAGCTGCTCCAAGGAGAAGGCTGCCAGGATCTCTTCCGGGACAGCAGCTGTGGCTGCGACAGCCTCAAGGCCAGGAGAAAAGGGAGACGAAGGGCTATTTTCTCTCTGGGACCCCAGACTCTCCAGCCACTCCCAAGCAGACAGCCTTTGTCAACCTGGAGGGTCGTGCCAAGGGCCCCGGAGGGAGGCTTTGTTTGGAAAACTCTAGCTCATCCTGCGTTATATACCCAAGAGAGTGGGCTCCAGGCTAAAAGCCTAACCCTGATCCCAAATGGTGGCCTTTCTGGGAAACTCTGGATCCCAAAACGGCCCAGAGCTGTTGCTGCTGCTACTGCTGTGAGGGGTGGCAGAGCTGTCAGCCAGAGCATGTCAGCTGCAGGTAAAACCCTTCACATAGGGGGGGGGGGGTTAAGGACCAGAGACAGTGGGGATGGGGGTCGACTTTGAAAGGCCAGTCCCCTTGGCTATACAGGACCTGGGCAGTAACAGTATACTCCCAGGTTTTCCTTAAGGGAGGGTGCTGGAAGCAGTCACAGATGAAAATTAACTCATTTCTGGGGTCAGGTGGGGGGTGGGGGTTAGCTGGCTTTTCCCCTGACTTATGTATCTCTGAGCAGACCCTTTTGCTTCTCTGTTCCTCAGTTTCCTTATTTGTACCATGAGGCTCTGCTAACAGTGGGGACCTAGGCACAGAGGCTCTAAGGCAGCTGCCTACACTGCTGTGAGTTTTTTGAGGACTTTAGTTTGTCTGGACTTTAGGGCAGGTTTTGCCAAATAAGAATGGGCTCAGACGAACAATGAGCAGCCTGAAAATGCAGGGACAGCCAAGTCTCAATTGCTCCGGGTAATGAAGGACAAAGATTGCATAAATTAATGAAATCAACAGATAACACCAATCTGCATTTTAACTCCTCAGCTTTTCCCAACCCCCAACATCCCCTTACACCCAACCTCAGCCAAGGCCCCCCACCCGCCGCACCCCATCCTAGTGGTCCAGACTCAGCTCTTGCTCTCCCCGCCCCTTAACACACATCACCCTCAGCCCTTTGTGTGTTTGCTTGCTCTCTGCAGACTCCTTAGAGTATTGCTGTGATTTTCTGGGAGTCTTAGCTCTGAGATCCCCCGGAGTCCTTTCCTGTCTCTGAGTTTCAGGGATCTGGACAGGTTGCCTGGGGTCTGTGGTCCCACCCGCTCAGCTTTGTGTGTGGTGTGTGTTTATTTTGTGATTCTTTATTCAACAGGCCGCTCCCCAGCACCGCACCCCAGTGCCTTCCCTGGGTGCCGGGTGCTGGCGGTGCAGAGGTGAGCAGAACGAAGTCCCTCCCTTTGAGGAGGCATTCAGTACCAGCAGGAAGTGTATAAACACATCATTATAATACAGGGCACTAGGTGTGCAGGAATAAGGGGGGCGGGAGGCAGCCACCAGGCTGGGAGGCTGGGGGCCGAGGGACAGGGAGGTGAGGGAACAGGGTGGGGGTGAGCAAAGGTGAGTGCCAACCTGTATCGCACAGTTTCCCGTCCCAGCCGTCCTTGCAAATGCACTGCCAGGGCTCCTCGCAGAGTCCGTTGACACAGCCAGGAGAGGTCACACATTGGTCACAGAGGGGACCCTGCCAGCCAGGCTGGCACCTGGGGGGTGAGAAGCAAGATGGGGACATTTGAAGGGGGGGGGCAGGAGTGGAAAGGGAGCTCAGGGTGCTTTCTGTGGAACTGAGAGCACTTGGGGGTCTTTGCATACTTCCAGACCGGTGGGTGGCGGGAGGCAAACACCAGTCACCTGGATAGAAAAACTTAAAAAGAAAACACACTGAGGGACAGGCACAGAGGGGTCCCTGAGAGCTTGCGACATCTCTGCATTTTGCCGCAGTGGCCTGCAGTGGTCTCACCCTGCAAGGGACTCTCCTGCCACGCACTTCTGAGAAGGCAGAAGAGAGCCACCCCTGCTCTTCTCCCCCTCACTACCCCCACCAGTTTTCTGCGGGGGCAAGGAAGCCATGAGCCGCAGCCCAGTGGCCAAGCCCCCCTTTTTTCTGCCTGAGTGTATGACGCACAAGATTCTTGCCCTGGCCCCCAATAGCTGCCTCTGAGGAGCCACTTCGTTACCTGCAAACATTGTCATCCTCGCAGAATCCATTTTGGGGGTCGCAGGCCGGGAAGCATTCAGCCCCTGAGAGACAAGAAAGGTTACACAATTCACCCCACAAGGCCTCAGAGACCAAGGTGAAGCCCAAATGGCCAAACTGCTTCCCTGGAGGGAGCCAACGACACTCTTGGGTCCTATCAGCCTGGCACACGGTGAACACTTGGTATCTGTGCCTCAATGGACGTGGCTCAATCTACGCAGGAAAAAATCGCTGCCATGTTCCTGGCTATGAGATGACGACAGTACCCTCCCTAGTTCTTAAGAGCAGGACAGACACCATTACCCCCCACCCCCCAACAAAACAAAAGAAAATATGAAACCTCAAATCCTCCTAAAAGTGGGGACAAGGGACAGTGAATGGAAAGATTTGGACTAGTGGGCATTCAGCCAAGCTCTTACTTTCGCAAAGTGAGCTAAAAGGAGGAACAGATTTGGGGAAAGGCTAGGCAGGTTCACCTGGCAGGCTCTCAGGTAAAGCATCCGGGTTTTTTAAAGGTTCATCCCACTTAAACCAGACACCCAGGTCAAATTTTCCCCATTTCCCCTACCCCAGACACTTCACATTGAAAGAACGACGCAAGGGTTTTCTAGAGTGGGCTGATTCCAACGCTGTTTAGAGATTCTGACACTTTAACAGGCACCTACTGTGTGCATTTACTCAGCTAGCTCTCCAGCTTTCCAGATAGCCCCCCAATACCATCACCAACACCACTGGTGCAGTGGGGGCGGGGGACGCTGCGGGAAGGGGGCAACTGTCTAGCTGTCAGAGACAGATGGCCGCTGCAGACAGAAGTGTCGCAGCCCCTCACCTAGAGAAACGCGCTGCGCAGGAGGGGCTCGGCCTGAGCTCCTGCTGGGAATTGGGGGCTACGACGGCAATCTCCCACCCCCCCGAGACCTGTTCCCGAACGCGCACACAGGGACACCCAAAGTTGCACGCCAGAGCATTTTTACACTAGACTCCCCACGACCCCCTCGTTTTTCCATACCTCCTCTCTCAGCGCACCGACACCCCTCCGAGCGCCACTTCTGCGGGGCGGGAAGGGGCTGGGGGGTCCCACCCTTCTCCTGCCCCCCGGGTTCGGACTTGGCATGCGAGGGTTGCGGGGAAGGCGAGGCAGGCACAGCGCGGGGCTTAGGGTTAGGCGGGACGGGCGGGAGCTGGGGCGCACGGGACGGGGCGTGCGGGGCACGGGGCGGCCGGCGGGGCGTCGCAGGCTTCCCCAGAGGGGGCGCGAGCCGGGCCGCCGG
>NW_007729566.1:136458-152739 GCF_000696425.1 Galeopterus variegatus
GTCCCGGTGACCCCCGCCCCCCACCACCGCAACGTCCCGGAAGCCCGCTCGCCTACACGGGTGCACTCGTGGCTAGACGGGCGCAGGTACCGTGCGCACGCTTAGCACATGTTGCCGGCACAGGACAGCACCCGGGCGCGCACGCACGGCCCTCTTCGGACAAGTAGCATGAACCGAACCTGGGCTGGGCCTCAGACCCCGGGAAAACACAAGGACACGCTCGAAACACAGAAACACCGAAACGCTTCGTGCCAAGGTCCCGAGCACATACGCCATGGGTCATAGACCCAGAAGAACACAAAGGTACACTGTCACGACGTGGAATATGCACATAATCACACACGCTCCCAGAAAAACACTTATCAAAAGCCTCATGTCCCCAGTATCCCTCGCCATGATGAGGCAGGAAAATGCATACACACTTATAGCAACACACACACACTGCACCCCAAACGCACACTACAACCCAAACACACTGCAACACAGACACACTGTTCTAGAAACAGTCGGAGCTGCACATGCCTAGTCATAGACCCCGAGAGGGAGCCTACACAGGGCTACGAAATCCTGGGCCCCTCCACATAAAGCCGCATGCTCACCTCAGCACGCCATACACTTTACAAACCAGCCGACACATCCACGCACACGCATCCACATCACAGTGAGGGCCTTAGTCATGCTGGAGCATAAACACACGGGCGCTCACGCACACAACAGCCACACACCTGACATTCAGAAGCACGCATCCCCAGTTCCCAAAACTCACAATCACAGGCTCTTGGTCCCTTGCTTACAAAAACACACATATGCAGTCACCCAACACACAACTTCCCCCAGTGCACACACACACAAGCAATCGCATCTGTCTTTGTCCACAGGGACACATGTGGGCAACCTCACAATTACGCTCACGCACACACAGACGTTTGCACACCAGCCACTCTGCAGTTATTTTAGACCCACTGGGAATCCTTCAGCCAGAGGTCCCCCGCATGGAGGTGGGGGATGCTGACCTTGCCGAGACCCTCTGTCTCTGCAGAGCTCCTGGGGAGAGGAGGGGCTCTTCAGGCCTCCCCCCTCCCCACCAGCCACCAGCCTCAGTTTAGAGCCCTCTATTCTGCTCAGCAGCCTTTCCCCCACCATCCGGCCCTGTCTGCATCAGGGAAGCTCAGGAACATAGGGAGGGAGATGGATGGAAGGGGTTAAAAGTGTTTAACCTCCTGGGGAAGGGTCCCAAGAGGTCAGGATCTTTGGATGGGTTATTTTTGTATGCTTAATTTGCATATAGACCCCCGGTGCAGCTAGTGGGTGCCCACCCAGTTCATGGTCTCCATTTCCCCACAGTGCAGGGGAGTGGGGCAATCTTTGCCACTTTGAACTTAGGGAGTGGGTGCTTTTTAGGCCATCTTACAGGGCCCTGGCAAAATTGAGGACACACTTGCCCTCTTAGGGATAGGTGTGGGAAGGTGGGCCAGTGGAGCCCCCAGGCACATGGGCTCTAAGTCGGTGCTCTGGGAAGGCAGCCTGGAATGGGTACATGGCTGGGTGGGGTCCCTGGAGCTGCTCTGGGCTGGCTCCAAGCTAGAGGAAAATCCTCACCCCCTTGTGGAAGGTGTCCCTTCCCTGATGTTTTCTGCAGAAGACCCAGATGTGTTGGGGCTGTTGGTAGTGGCTTTGGGGGTAGGCTAGAGGGAGCAGTTGGGGTACCTACTACATGCCCACCGCGTGCCCCTGCATTTCTGTGACCCCACCCTCTTCCATGGGCTCTTTTCTCAAGTCAAGAAGTGGAGTCCAGTGGTGGAAGTTCTCTTGCCCAAGGCCCCTGGGCTAGAACAAGGGTGGCTGACAGGCCCAAACTTGGAGACCCCACTGCCCATTCCAAGGCAATCGCCAAGGTCTCCCCAACTCACCTTCCTCTCTTCCCTTCCTCCCAGGTCCCTGACCTCAGCCTCCAAAATTATCCCATGTGGACAGGCAGACTGGGAAGGGCTGGGTTCTCAGCCAGAAGCCAAGGAGGGGCGGAGGATCTTGGGGCTGGGCGGCCCTGGGGTGAGGGCTCCCCAGACTCCTGCCAAAGTCATGTGGAGAGGTTGTGTATTGCATGAAGTACAAAGGGGACCCCCAGACTCCTCCCCTCCCCCTCCAGGTCCCTTCCCACACACAGCCCTCCCCAGTTTTGGACAGGGAGAGAGGCCAGGAAAAGGCATTCTCACCCCAGGGAATCAGTGTCCAAATGTCACAGGCTTTAACTGAAAGGGCACTCCCTTGGCTGATGGGCACCTGCTCTCTAATCCCATCTCCATCTCAGGCCTGCCTGCCGAGGGCCCTGGGCCAGTCACTTCCCTCTCTGAGCCCTGTTTCCTTGTCTATGAACTGGGATGCCACACCTGTCCCCAAAGAGATCTCAGGGGTTTTAGTAAATAGAAAAGCACTGTGCTTACACAGTCTGGCCTCAGCCCCTTCCAGCTCTTTCTCCAACAGCTGCAACCCGGGCCTCCACCGCAGCCAGCTAGAGAGATCTCAAAGCGGGGCAGGCAGGGTCCTTCTGACATAGGCTCTCTTCTGGAGCCCCCTGCAGGGGCACTTCGGAGAGGGGGGGGGGGCTACAAGCCAGGGAGCTTTCTGTTGGTTTGCTCTAGTCTTAATAAAGCATTTATAAATTCAGGAGACTGGACATTTTTTTTCAGCAAGCAGACGCTCAGAAAGGGTAGCTTAGGAGCGGTACGGAGGGGAGGTTGGTGTTTGTCACAGACTTTAAGGCTGCACAGAAAGGATGAAAATGCCAATCTAGTCCCTTGGGGAGAAGTCGGCACCGTCTGCTGTTTGCAAGCAGACCCTGGGGGTGGGGGAGCATCGGGACGGCACCCTCCTCTAACTCTGCCGCACTCTGTGTGCAGGGCCTTGGGATTGGAGAGATGAGGCCGCAGCCCCTGCCCTCTGCAAATGCACTCTCCACCAGTCTTCACAATTTGGCATGGCCGGTGGTCTACATGGGTAGCAGGGACTGGACCTGCAAACTGTGTGACTAGATTGAAACACAGGGCCTGGGCTTCAATGGATCTAGGCTTCTTCTTGCCAAGCTGAGCGGCTCTACCTGCAGCCCCAGGCCCCCAGCAGGCGGAATCTGCCCGTAGGCCAGCTCGCTGGGCTTTGCTGGTGATGGGTGCAAGTTTTCTGAGGGAACCAAAGACATGTTCTCTCCCCCCTCTTCCTTCCTCCTTCCTACTCTCCCCCTTCCCGTCCTCTCCCTCTCCCACCTCTTCAAACCCCGACACCGCCCCCAGCCAGCACCACCTCACATCCCCTTGATTAAAGACAGAATCGCCGATCAGGGAGGCTCAGCAGGGTTGAGGGACAGGGGCCTCTGAGACCAGCTCGTCCTGGGCGTGCACAGCAGGGGAAGGGCAGCCTTGGGGGGCTCCCCTGACCTTGACATCCTCTCTGCATTGCCCCCCACCCCCACCCCCCGTTGAGAATCTCCACAGCTTGAGGCTTTGTTTCTGCCCAGACTCGGTCGTGTTTTTTTGGAGGTTTCTGAGCCACCACTGATCCAGTCCTAGTGGCCGTTGTACTGAACCCCCCCCCGTTGAGAATCTCCACAGCTTGAGGCTTTGTTTCTGCCCAGACTCAGTCGTGTTTTTTTGGAGGTTTCTGAGCCACCACTGATCCAGTCCTAGTGGCCGTTGTACTGAGATCCAGTGAGGACTCCCAGGTGCCTTTGTCCTTCCTTCCCGACACACCGTACATTCTTCTCTAAAAGACTGCTTATTTAGCAAGGCGAGGACCAGTGCCCAGAGACTCGGGTCACCTAGTCAGAGTCCTAGAACTGTAGCATCCTAGAGATGGCGGGGAGGGATCTCCTCCACCAAGATGCCACAGGCCCAGGTTAGGGGGCTTATAGCCAAGTGCCTTTCTGCCTCTCCCTGACTTTCCCCTAAGATTTAGATTCTGATTTAGCCCCGGCTCATCAGCACCTCCTTACCACCGGGGCTGGGTGGGAATTGCAAGCCCATTTCAGAGATGAGCACGCTGAGGCCGGGAGACCCAAGAGCGGTCCTCAGCTAATGAGTGGCAGAGCTGGGATTCCAACCAGGGTCTACTCGGAGTAGAAACCAAGTGCCAAAGCACTCCACTCAGCCAACCCGAGTGGTAAGAGTGAATTGGGTCAGGAGGAGAGTGGGAGGACCCCCAGGGTACCCCCGGGGCCCTGCTCTCCCCTCTTCCGGTGGGTGGGGGGCAGCTCAGCCACCTTCGGGGCCATGAGGGTTTCCTGCAAACACAAAAGAGATGCACAGCTGCTACCCTTCGGATTATTTTTCCAAGCCTGAGTTCATCTTTGGAGAGAGAAATTCTTGGTTTTCCTGGCAATGGGAGGGGGTCTGGGGGCGGAGGGTGGAGGGAAATGAGAGGCGTACCCGGGTACATTGGAGAACATGACGGTTTGGTTTCAAGTTCAGAAAGAAGGCTCTTCAGACTGAAGTGGGCTTGTGTTCATTCGAGCTGAGGGCCACGGCAGCGGAGGCACAGACCCAGTGCCGGGCCTCATGCGCAGGGCCTGCAGAGGTGCGTGACAACTCCAGGCCACTCCAGGACAGCGGGGGACCGGAGGGGGCGCAGAGCTCACACACGGCCCCACATCTCTGACGCAGGCCTGCCTGTGACTCGGCGCCCCCAGGACCTACACCACAAGCTCCCAGGAGGAAAAATACCAGAGAGCCGGGGGCCGGAGACACTCGATGGTTTGGGTTTATATTTAGTGTGGGCTTCTGCAGTGTCATACCTCTCCCCCAGACAGAACCAATTTCTCGTCATCAATGATAGAATTCAAAAATAGACTTCTCGCTTTCTTCCTCACCATTGCAATCGGCACACATGTCAAGTTCACAACTCTAATCGTCCACGTCATCTATCAGATTAGCCTCGTGAAGGGCGCCACTGAGTCATGCTGCGCGCGGGGAGCTTTGGGGTCTCCGGTGGGGTTAATAATAACTCCTGCTTCACCCCCACACCTGTAAGTAAACTCCCCCCTACCCAGGAGGGAGGAAAGCAGGGACCAGAGGAAAAAGCAGTCTTTTCATCACTTAGCTCGTCCACGCAGGCTTCAGCAGAAAGTCATTTTTCATTCATCAGAAATTCCCAGAAGTTAATTTTCCATAGAATGGAGACTCCCCTTTTTAAATATAGTCTTTCATCTGCCCTGCGTTGACTGAGTTCCTACTGTGTACCTCAGGCTCTGCTAAGGCCCCCTGGAGTGGGCGCAATGATGGGTCCCAAGGTGGCCTCTCACCACAAGGTGTGTGTGCCGGGAGGTTGGCAAGCAAAGGGGACCTGGGTACAAGTGGGGAGGGGGATAGGCACTTCCTGGGGTGGCAGTCCTTGGGCTGAGTGTGCAGGGATGGATAGGAGTTCTCCAGAGTGATGCCAGTATGGGGAGTGTGTGTCAGAGGGTGAGAACAGATATACAGAGGCACAGAGAGGGTGTGGGTGTGCGTACACACGCACACACATGACATGGTTAAAAAGTGTAGGTTGTCGCGTTACTTAGGGCAGACTTAGCACAGTGCAGAATGAAGCTGGAGAACTTCGCAAAACTCAGCATTTTGGACATGACTGTTTCTTAACTATTCTTGAACATTCTACAGCTCCCCCACCCCCAGCCTGGCAAATAGAGCCCACAGAACAAGAATCCCCCTTTTCTCATACCAGGGCCACCCTATGAACACGTCATGCTTAGACTTGATGCTGAGTCTTGGGAATCTGGCTGAACCACCCACACATCCCATGCAGCGCCCACCAACCCACCTTCCCAGAAGGGCCAGCTACTTGGGCCCTTCAAAGGCACACGCAGAGTGTCCCCTGACCAATTAGAAACAGGAGACCTCCTTTAGCCACAGAAGAAATCATCTTCTCAAGCCCGGAACCCCTGGAAGGACAGCCCCCATCTTGACCCCAGAGTAGGGGTTTGGGGTGATCGTGGCTGAATCGTAGCCCCACGGCATCTCTGCGTCTGTGTTCATGAAAGGGAGGGTGTGCACCACGGCTTGGCCCCCAAACCTGTCTGCAGGAAGCTCTGTCGAGTTTAGGGATGTGAAAACACACATCTCTCGAGGAATTTAAGATGTTCCCGTACTATATTTATTCTGTTATTTGTAAGGAAGCATTAGCACTTTCATTCAATTATATTTAAAAAATGTTTTCAGTGCTGCGTCTGAGGCGTTGGGGATCTCCTGCAAAGGAAGATATTGCCCCGTCCCTGAGGAGGGGACTGGGACCGGGGCAGGTGAGAAAGGCTCTTGTTTGTTCCTTTCCCTTCTCCTCCAGAAGACCTTCCCCCGAGCCTGCCAGGTCCTCCCGGCCCAGCGCTGGCCCGGGGGCGGGGGAAGCGAGAGAGCCTGTGGCCTCCTCAGCCGCCTTGGGCATCTTCTTGGCCCCAAGCACACTTTCCTGCCTGGTGTTAATGGGTTTTGCACGTGTGCCTGACCCCGGTAGGGCCAGAAGCAGCTTGCTCAGCCCTGTGCCCCACAGCCGGGGGCCTGCAGAGCTGCCCTCGAGGTGTTTATGGATTAAGTGAATTAATGAATAAATGAATGAGGCACAAAGTGTCCTCGGAGGGTTACCATGGGCCCCTTGGAAAGATCCTGTGTCCTAGCAACTAGCCACAGCAGCGTGGCCCTCTCCAGCCAGCCGTCCTCTTGCCACCTCTGATCTCTGGGCTTCAGGGGTTACTCAGCCTCAAAACAGGGCTTCCCAAAGGAGGGCCCCCAACGTGGCGGTGGTGCCCCCAGCTCTTTTACTAGGAGTGTGGGGAGCAACTGCGTGGAGACCACATCCAGAGCCGCTCCCCACCGCCACCTCCCCCAGCGCCTGCTCCTCCAAGCTGCTCTCCAGGAGCTCGTTCCTATGGCGACGCTCTGCACCTCCGGAGGCCCTACCTAGCTGTCTACAGCAAGGCTCCAGCTGGGGATAGAGGGCAGGGGACACCTGGCCTGAGTTTACCCCAGTTCCCCCACCCCCCACACACAGGGGTGGGTGGTACCCAAAGTCAAGTTTGGTCTGTTTATAATGAGACTTAATTTGATCCCTGCACAGAGATATCCATGCCTTCTTCCCCACCAGCTATGGGGGCTTCCCTCTCAGCCACAGAGTCGGATGCGGGGCCCAGAGCGGCTAAGAAATTCTCCATGGGTCACACAGCAAGGAATTGGCAGAGCAGGACTAGAATACTGAGGAGTGGGGCCCTGTCAGGAGGACTGGAAATGTTGATCCTAAAACATCCTTTGAGGAATCCTCACGTTCCCTTGTTTAAACAGGTCTAAGACCTGGCCAAAAAGCCATGACTCAATACAGGGAAGAAGTCATGTCTTAAGAGTGGGGTTGGAATTGAGAGTGTGGTCCTTTCCTCACTGCAAGACTGCTGCCCGGGCTGGCCATACACCCCCACCCCTTCATTTTCTCTTTCCTCATTTTTCCCTGCACCAGCCTCCGGCCTGCCCACCCATCTGCAAGTCTGCACGATGGAATCCAGCTCTGTCTACCTTTATTGCTCCAAATGGAGCCTGGCTATGAGCCTGCTGCCTCCCAGACCTCTCCCCTGGAGGTCCCCCTAAAACCATCATCTCCATTCATCATCCCCCAGGTCTCCTCAAGGACCTCCACCACCTGATCCAGCTTGGAGCTCCCTCAGCCTCGCCCCTCTCTCCGTGCACACGGGCCCCAGGTCCTGGAGACTGCACCTCTTCCATGGCTCTCCAATCCATTCCCATGCCCCCATTCTGGCCACCACCACCCTGGTCCAAGCCACCAATGACTGCATCAGCCTCTGGGCCCAGGGGAGGGAGGAAAGAAATAAGGAAGCAAGGACATAAATTTGTCCTTCCCAAATTCATTTCAGCTTTCTCAGGGCTCCAAGCTCAGAATTCGGCACACAGTAGGTTCTCATTAAGTATTCTTGGAATTGAATTGCACCATCTTAGCAAGGAATCGATCAGAAACCACTTGGCAGGGTTGGGGGCCTCGGAGATCAGAAATGGTCTTTTAAAGTCTGGGGAGACCCTCTTCCCTGTGAAGATTTGCCTTCAGACTTTAGACTGCGTTTCTTTTCAGTGGTTTTTCCTGCCTCTCTCGATGGGCTAATTATTTCTGATTGTGTTTGACTTAACTCCCCTTCCTTCTGTGAGCGGCTGGGCAGCGGCCTCGCCTTTCTGTGGCCAGCAATAGGGCCCCATTGATTCATCCATGCCATGCAAGGGACCCCACAGGCACATTCTCACCACAGTTTTTGAGTGGGTTTTTTTTTTTTTCCCTGCTAACTAGAGAAGTATTCTCAGTATATTTGGTATTTTTCATGCAAGGGACCCCACAGGCACATTCTCACCACAGTTTTTGAGTCGTGGGTTTTTTTTTTTTTCCCTGCTAACTAGAGAAGTATTCTCAGTATATTTGGTATTTTTCAGTACTTTCTCTGCACAAGGCAGAGTAGCAGAAGAGGGAAGGAGGGCAGGTGGTGGGTGGGTGGGTGGCAGGTGAGCTTGGGGCACTGGCTCCAGCTCTCTGGGCCACTGTTTATTCCCCTGTGGGATGGTCACCCACCCGGAAGGGTCGCGCAGGGGAGATGAGAGTCTGGATGGGAAACTTCCACCCAGTACTGGCACTAAGTAGGCGCTCAGGGTCTGGTCCTGGCCTCGCCTCTAACAGGAGGATCCTGATGATGCTGGCAGTGTGGGGAAGGGCTGTGGGAACTGCCCAGGGCTGCTCAGGGTCAGTCACCATCTGGGTCCAGCTCCCTTCAACGTGGCCTCTTAGGCCCACCCACCTGAGGCCTCGCCGCTGCCCTGAACCAGCATGTACAATGCAGAAAGCCTTCCACAGGTCAAGGCCCACCCCTGGGGATCTGTGTCCAGCCTCTTCCCTCCCTGCTTGACAGCTTGAGTTAACAAGGGGCCCAGGAACTGCGAGGCTGGTGTGATTCAGGCAGGGTCCCAGCAGGAAACAGATGGTGCACACAAGATGGTTATTCGAACAGAGTTTAATAAAGGGACTATTTACATAGATATAAGCGGGGCATAAGGAAACCAGAGGGATAACTGCAGGCCCAGTTACCCCGTGGGCCTGCGGTCAAGGGGAGAGCGAGGTAGAGAGGAGGTGGGTGAGCAAGACCATGGGTTCAGGGCTCTCCGGTCCATGGTGACCCCATGGCGGGAGCCTGCCCTGGTTCTCTCCCCTCCCCTTGATCCGCTGGGGCTGCCGTGGCCACCCAGGGGCCAGGCTGATGTGAAGCGTCCAGGTGAGCCACCAGGTGCACAGAACAAGGGCAGAGAGTGGAGGATGGTTCTTCAAGAGACAGAAGGAAAAGAGCCTGCACGATCCAGAGCATCCCCGAACCCAGCTGCCTCCTTTTCAGTAGGGGAAACTGAGGCCAGAGAAGCTTCTTAGTGCCAGAGCTGGGGTTTGAATCCAGGTCTTCTGGCTGGAGCCCAGGCCTCTTGCTGCTAACTCTCGCTGCTTCAGGGTACGCACCAGCTCAGAGCAGTGCCCAGCCCTGGGCTGGCTCAGTGGTGGAATTAGAGGGACAGGGGAAGCGATTGCAGGCCTGCGCTCAGAGCACCAGCACAGATGCAGAGCCGCAACCTCCTTCCCAGGTAGGACCCAAGTCAGCTGCGCTGGTTAACTACCCAACCAGGGGCTGCCAATCTAGGGTGAGAGTGTTCCTTTCTCTCAAGGACCTCTATTGGCCAGGCCTACCAGGACCAAGGCTGCTGGGTGTCAGGTGCAGCTATGGGGCTTCCATCAGAGGAGGAACCCCAGCAGGACCGTGAAGGTGGGGAGCACCCCCAGCCACCACGTGAGCTGAGAACCACACTCAGGAGGGGCTGGGGGACATCTGCAAGAGCTAAAAATGTGCAGAAGAGATGCTACAGGCCTGGAGTCAGGATTTGAATAAAGCCCAGGGTGATCTTGGGCAAAGCCTTTCCCCTCTTCTCTGGGCCTCAGTTTCCCCTCTTGATCTTCCTTGGCTCTGACTCCTCACCTGTGCACCCACATCCACCTGGGTCAGGGCAGAGACACAGGCCTGTTGCCATAATGGCCTGGATGGGTGGAGGCACCACAGAGCAGTTGGGAGAGGTGCATGGGGGATAGTTTGTGGGCCAGAGGAAAATTGGTGTGAGGCCATGGTGGTGGAGAGTGGAGGGGTGACCAGAGAGAGGGGGACCAGGAGATTGGGCTGGGAACAGAGACCTAGATGCAACAGCATTTAAGGAAGGGAAAGAAGAGGAGTTCACAAAGGAAACAGAAGAAGCCGCCTAAAGGGACCAGGCCGGGGCCCCACTATCCCCGCTTGGCCCTGTGTATTCAGCCCCTTTCCCTCCACTGGCTCCTTCCTCGATGCACATAAACACTCTCAAAACCCTGTCTTCATAGAAACAGGGGAATCCCAGACACCAAGTGAGAAAAAGGAGTGAGGGAGAAAGTGGCCATTGGTCCCAGTGCAGAAGGGACATCATTGAAGCTGAGAAGAGCCATTGGAGCCAGTCAGGCGGATGCCTCGGGGCGGGATGGGGAAGTTGCTGGCTGCAGAGGCTGTGCAGGGAGTGGGAGGTGCAGAGCTGGAGGCCAGGAGCTGTGCAGGGAGAGGGGGCTAGCCGGCACAGGGCTTCAGGATGCAAGTGGGTGCGTGTGTGAGTGCGTGCATGCGCGTGTGTGTTTGTCTCCATCTCAAGATGGGAGAGAAGAGAGGGGGCTAGCCGGCACAGGGCTTCAGGATGCAAGCGGGTGCGTGTGTGAGTGCGTGCATGCGCGTGTGTGTTTGTCTCCATCTCAAGATGGGAGAGATTCCAGGGTATTTACAGTCTGAGAGGCAGCAGATGCTGAGTGAGGACATAATTGATTAATTAAATGAGGAGAACACGGTCTTGCTCCTCTGCAGGTTCCTGGTCTGTTGGGGAGACAAGGATTCAAACCGACACCTCTGCTAATATGATCTGCACTGTAATTGAGTTACTGCGCCCATGGGGTGAGGCGGCCCCCGTCTGGGGCATAGTAGGTGCCCTATGATACCATGTCCCAGTCCTCACACACAGCCAGCCAAAAGAAAGCCACTCGGGGCCCAGGCCCCAGGAAGCACCCAGCAATTGTCCTTACTGGAGGAGCGCGAACGTTATTTGTGCTTTTAACTTGCACGGTGGTTTCACATGATTTTATCTGCTCCTCAGAACCCAGCATTTGTCAGGCTCTGCCTTAGAGGCCCGTGAGCCGCTCTGTGCAGCAGCGGGTGGGAGGAAGGCTCTGAAGGCCCGGTCTGTGTCGGATTCTCATCCGTGCCCCGGCCACATGGTGAGGGCCCAGGGAGTGTTTGTGGAGTGAACACATCATGTATGGATGGACGGTGCCGTGGAATGTTCGACAGGAGAGCTCTCTCTCAACATGGTACCTATGGGTAAACTGAGGCCCAGCAAAGGACTCTCACCCAGGGCTCTGTGTGACACTGCACTGATCTTTGGAGGCCCTCGTGCTTGCCTCGGTTCAGTTTCTGCCGCTATTCAAACATCTCGTGTCCGTAAGCGTTGCTGCAGCCCTGCTCTTTACTCCTGCTCTTTTACTCCAGAGGGGGCTCATGGTTTGGGGCTTCATAGTACATCCTCTCTGTGCACCTCTTGAGTCTAGAGCCTTCTTCGAGCCAGGGCGAGGTGGGTCCGAAGGGCTCATGTCTGGGGAGGGAACTGAAGTCCCCACTCGCAGGGACACCCCCAAGCCTCGCAGGCTTCCCACGCTACGGCATGAAGTCTGGCGACTCATCCTGGCCTCCAAGGAAGGCCCCAGGTCATCCTTCTGTGAAGAGGACACACCTGGACATGCCCATGCCCTTGCTCCCCGCATTCCACCTCATGCCAGAGACAGCCTCCTCCTGGAGCGCTTCCCTGAACACCCCTGCCAGGTGGGGCTGTCCCACCAAGCTCTTGCCCCCCCTACAGTGACCCTTAGGGCTTCTGAGGTTGGTGGCCGGTGATGGGATGTGTCTAACACCACACACGCTTCCCACAAACTGGAAGCTCCTGCAGGGGTTGGGTGGGCGGGGAGGGGGCCTCACCTCCCCCCTGCTCAGGTCTTTTCAACCCCCAGGGCTGCGAAGCCTGGTCATGCACTGGCACTCGACACAGGCAGAGACGAGCTGGCGCAGCTGCGAGTGGCCGCCCTGTCTCCCTCCACACGGTTGGCGGGTAGCCTGCCAGCTGGGCCACCGACAGGACGTGGGCAGGGATTCCCTCGGGAGGAGCCATCGCGGCTTCCTCGTGGTTTGGGGGCGCCTGTCTCATCGGCTCCCTCGGTCTGCACATCTCTGTCGTCAGTATTTTTAACTTGGCCCAGCTTTTAATAAACCTTCCGTGTGTGGGGAGCAGTAAACAATGATTTGAGGACTTGACTAATTGAAACACCATTCTGAGGTTGCAGAGAGAAACCTCTGTGGCTGGTTCCCTCCCCAGGGAGGGCCCTTCCCTCTCGGGGCCACTGGCGGGCTCAGCACTGCAAACTCGGGACAGCAATGCACCCAGGCCCTGGACACCAAGGAGTCAACAGCCCATGGGGGTCTGCCACTGGGACCCATGCCGCCCACACCCATCCCTGCAGCCTGGCTCCATCTCAAACCTGGCACCTCCTCCAGGAAGCCTGCCTCACACGTGTGCATTGCTCTCCTATGTGCAGTGCCTGGGGAGCTGGGGGTGGGGTGTCTATTCCCACCTCCTCCAGTGACAGCTGCTCAGCCCCTGATCTCCACCTGTCCCTTGTCTTGTTCTCTCTCCTGGTCCCAGAGATCCTGGCTTCACTTCTCTCTCTCCCACCCCTTCGCTGAGGGCAAACCCTGGGGGAAGGTGGCAGGCTTTCTCTCGCTGATGTTCTGTCTCCTCGTCTGTGTCCCCCTGTCTTTTCTCCCTGAGCAGTCCCTGTCTGCTGCTGGGTGCTTTCTAAAGACAAGAGTCCTCCTAACCTCAATGGGAGTCTGTCAGAGAGGACCCCTCAGTAAGCTGCTGAGTGTCCCAGAGGGGCAAACAGTAGGTGCTTAATAAGTATCAGAGAGACTCCATGCACACAAAGGAGGAGAGGTGGCCAAATCTCCTTGGGCAGAAACTGGAGCAGATGGTCACCCCAAATTCTAAAAATATCTATGCCCCATTCAACTGACATTCACACCAAGCTTCAGTCCCAAAGTCAGCAGTCAGGAAACCACCCAGTCCCATCCACACTGCCCACACGACACTGCACGGCTGATGCCTTTGATTGAAATAGGGGTCTTGAATTCCACCAGACCTCAGTGTGCACATCTGTAAAATAGGGCTAAGGACCTCTGCCCTGAGAGCCCCCCTCTCGGGGCTGGGGGAGGCCATGGGTGGCTGGGGCTGGGGGGGAGACTGGGAGCAGAACAGCAGGACTCAGCACCACTTGTCCTGATTGCTGCTATTACAATAATCAGGAATGTACCCGTTGACCTTTAGGGTAGTTGAGCCTCTCTGGAGGGCCTGGGGCGGGGGGCACCCCACTGGGAGCCCCAGAAGGCAGTCCACCTGTTTGGGGGCAGCCAGGCGATGACTGGCCAGTGGGCCAGCCTGCAGGCACCCAGAGCCCCCCAGTTGTCACGGAGCTTCCCTGCTCTGCATGCCACTTAGCTCTGCCTGCGACAGGGAACACTGTCTCGCACAAAGCCCTTGGCCGCATTCCCAGGTTCCACATCTGCCTCCACCCAGCCCCCTTGCTCGTCAAGACAGAAGCTGGCAGGGTGGGGTTTGCAAACATGAATCGTGGCATTTATTCATATGTTCCCTGGCCCCAACTTTGTAAAAACATCTGCGGGTGACTCTTCCTCGAGAGAAGGGAGGCCGCTGGGTTTTTTCTCCAAGCGTTGCCAGGAAAGAGACAAAACTGAGTGTGGAAAGCAGACCCTGTGATCAAGACAGGCACATGTCTCAGGGTGTGTAGTTAGCGACTAATTAGCAAGGCTAAAGACCTTGACTGTGGAACCAGTGACACGGAGAGGCCCCCGAGAGGCCCAGTGCTGCTCCATTCCTTCACACTGTCCCTGTGGCCCACTCAGAGCCTGAGTACTAGAGAAGAGCAGGCCTGTGGCACACATCGTCACTGCACCCCCCAGGCCTCAGTTTCCCCTTCTGTCCCTGGGTTGGTGACAACAAAACCCAAAGACCACCTGGATCCTGGGGCCCACTCCCCTCCTGCAGCCCTGTTCTAACACGTGAGGCACATCTCCCCGCTCCCTGGCTGCCATGAGGGCCTCCCCTCCCCCCGTCCCCAGCCCTGCCCCTCCTGCCCCTGGCACTGACCACTCCCCATAACCCACCCACTCACAAATTCCCACTGCCAGGCCTCAGTTCTTTTTTGTTCCCTCTACCTGAGGACCCTGCCTCAACCCTGTCACCCATCACAGCACAAGCCCGTCCTCCACGGGCCAGCCTGGCCGAAGCAGCATAGAGCATTCCCAGCCGTCCCTTTCTGCATGGCCCCTGAGGAAGACGGAGGCCCCTCCACACGATCACTGTCAGAGCAGCAACTCAGGGCCTGGGAACACAACTGCAGCATCTGGGACTGCCCCCAAGGGCCCCAGAGCGGCTGGCCTGTCTTCCTTCAGCGTGGCCCCAGGGGGCAAGCTCCTTGGCGCTGGAGGAAGCTGGAGTTTTGAAAAGGGAGAGTAATGTTGCAGAGAAGAGTATGGACAGACAGACAGACAGACTGTGGGGCCTGAGACAAGCCGTTTACAGCTCTCTGAGGCTTCAGTGTCGCGCCTGTGAATCGGAAATGCCACAGGACAACCTCCTAGGTCCGCTGTGCCCTAGTAAGTGACCAGCGGGAGCTGGTGGACAGCAGTGCCTGAAGGAAGAAGAACAGAAGGACACATCCAACCCGAAGCCCCAAGCCCCCCATGTCCCCAAGCCCCCATGCAGCAGCCCTGAGCCGGATGGGCTGCCCAAGGACGGGTCAGGCGGGGTCCTCTCCCACAGGCCAGGCTGCAGGAGTGCCCAGGAGGCCCAGGCAGGGCCTGAGAGCCTTTGGAAGTCTTTCCAGTGGAGGTGACCTTGGGGATGGGCCTTGAAGGGTACAAATGAGTTTGCCAAATGCAGGGGAGGGGGAGGCTTTCCCGGTAACAGGACAGACTTGTGCCAGGGAAGGCCAGGGCGCAGACGTGCCCAGCTATTTTGGGAGCCGAGTCAGAGACCCGGCCGAGCAAGGGGAGCAGCTGTCCCTGAGGAGGCTGAAGGTTGGAGGGGCTGCCCAGCTGGGGTCTTGCATGCCAGGCCGCCGGGCAGTGTCGTGGGGGGGCCTCGGACAGGCTCCAAGAAGGGGAAAGACAAGGTCAGAGCTTTAAAAAGCTCTAGCGGCCACTCTGGCGGCCATGACTGAGAAAAGGCAGCGGGATAGTGGAGACCATGAAGCGGTTCCGGCTAGGCCCAGTGGACAGAGGAAAGGGGACAGAAACGGGGCGGGGGCTGGGGACCTGGAGGAGGGGGCTGGGAGGCAGAAGCCCCCAGAATTAGATGCTGGAGGGCGTTTCTGCCCCTGGCCCGCCACTTGCTTGCCCACTTCCACCCGCTGCCCTGCGTTCCATGTAAGAGAGGGAAAAAACATGGTTGGAAAATCTCCGAATTTGATTAAGGTTTGTTTTTTTTTTTTTTTTTTTTTTAAAGGAGTTGCGCGACAGTGTCTTTAAGATGAACTCATCTGTGTAAAGTGAAAAAGAATACACACTCTATCCACTTTTCTATTTATACTTTGCACATGCATGGAAGTTTCCGGAGACTGTTACTAGTGCTCATCTCTGGTGAGTGGGCAGGGGAACTGGGATGGGAGGAAAACTCACTTAAAAAAAAAAAAAGTACCATGTGTCTAAGTGTCAATTTTATAGTTTAAACAGCTTCTAAAATAAAAGGAAATGGAGTGAAAAGATAAATGGTTGGAGAAGGTCTGAATTTGCTACTATTCAAGCAGGGCTAGAAGGGATCTGGAAAGTGGCGCGGGCCTGGAAGATTCCAGAAGCCTCGACGCTCCCTCCCTGGCATCCGGCTGGCCTCTGCTGGGGCCCTGTGTCCCCCTGAAGGGCAGGACAACTGCCCGGCGGCGGCCGCTGTCGCTGAGCCCACTGCGCCCCCTGCCGGCCGTCGCCGCGGGCCTGGCAGCCGCCCGCGCCCAGGGGAAGAGAGACAGGGGCCCGCGGGCCCACGACGGTCGCCCCGTGTGTCTCCCCGGGATGGATACGTGTGGGCGAACGATAAGAGGGGAGCC
>NW_007729566.1:152749-179112 GCF_000696425.1 Galeopterus variegatus
GCGGGCCTGGCAGCCGCCCGCGCCCAGGGGAAGAGAGACAGGGGCCCGCGGGCCCACGACGGTCGCCCCGTGTGTCTCCCCGGGATGGATACGTGTGGCCGAACGATAAGAGGGGAGCCGTTATTAATGAACACAAGGGAGGGGAAGATGTTCATTATCGTTTTCAGCCTAATGAAGCCTGTTGAAGGCTCTCTCCGGAGTGATAAATTCCTCCTGGGCCTGAGTTCGCCCAGCCACGGAGCCACAAGCTTGTCATAACTCATGTCACAGGAACCACAGCGCGTCTCCTGAATTTCTCCAGTACAGCCTGCTCAGGAGGACAGGGAGCGAGGCTGATAACAAATTTTGGAAACACAGAATTTCACAGCTCATTGCCCAAGCATTGAGATGACAACAGGATTATTTCCTCCCAATTGCTCACCCCTGGCGGCCTTGGTGGTGGCGATGGCGGCCTGAGGCTGGCGGGCCTCGTGGAGGGAGGGACTGCAGGGTGCTGCCTGGGGCTTGTGGAGCCCCTTAACTGTTGTCAGGCCCTGAAGGTGGCGGTCCAGGAGGGGGACGTGGCCGGCAATTGTATGGAGTGGGAAGGCGCCCCAGGGCCCCGTGGAGTTGTCCTCCCCCTGCCAGGCCCCATGGCGGCCCACTGCCTCCCCATTACTGCTCCTGACGTCCGTTCCCAGCAAGCTCAGCCAGGTGGCTGGATGTTCTCACCCCTCCTGGGAACTAACACAGACAGCTGCATTAGACAAAATCCAGACTGCAGGGCCTGGTCAATAAAACTTCCCATCACGCCAAGGCAAAGCCCAGCCAAACAGCTCCCTTGGCGTCATAACGGCCAAGGCCTGGCCACCCCACTGCAGGGGCGCATGGGAGGGGGCCCAGGCCAGTCTCAGACGCACCCGGATGTGTGGGAGGATAGATGGGGGGGGGGAAGGGGCCAAGCCAGAGGCCCCACGGTGTGGAACAGGGAGGGACGGAGGAACCCCCTGCCCCATTCCCTCCCATCAGCCTCGGGAGCCGCCCTGCCCAACGCTAAAGCGTGCAGGATGTCCCTCATCTTTGCCAGTCCCCCCAAGGTGCCACGTGTCCCAGATCTTTGACCTCTGCACAAATGTGAACCTATTCCCAGCACGGTTCTCTGCTCCCAGTGTGCAGGGTTTGGAGCACAGAAGGGTCTTTTTCTGCCCCCAGGGCCACCTTGAAAAAAAATGAGAAGAGGCATTTCCAGGCCCTCCCAGCCCTGTCACTCGCTGGCCCTCTGCTGCCAGCGGGAGGAGGACATTTGAGAAGAGCGTGAGGGGTGCGCGGCAGGGCAGGGACAGCCTCCCAGCCTAGGACAGGTGGAGCCACCCAGAGGCCGTGGCCGGTAACTGACGCCAGCTCTCACCTTGGCGGGGAGGCTGCAACCAGGTGACCCAGGTGAGGGCAACTCCAGACTCCGCTAGCCTCCACGGTGTCCTCATGGTGTCCACGGCCCCCAAGGGTGGCAGCCACTTTTGGTTCCCCTGGTTTTCTCTCTGGACCCAAAGCTCCCTGAGAGCAGGAAGGAATGTCTGAGAGCTGAGGGGACAACCTCCGGTGGGGGATTGAGGACGTCCTGCCATGTCTTTCAAGTGGGATTTGAAGACTGAGTAGGAATTTTTTTAAAGAAAATTAACTGGTAGTTTTTCTTTCTGAAAGTAATACATGCTGTTTAAAGAAAACTTGGAGAAGGCTGAAAGTTAAAAAGAAAAAAAATCACCCATAGTTCTGCACAGAAAACATCAGCACCCACGTATCTCCTTCCAGTCTTTTTTCTGCTCACTTCCTTTGAATTTTGTTTCACATGCCAGAGATCATAACTGTAATCTTGCTTCTTGCTGGTTCTCATGCAGAAGTCTGTCGCTCTGTTTATCTAAATTCAACAGAGACAAAGAGCCCAACAGAGCTGCACAATAGCTCATTGAGGGTCTGCGCCACAGCTGGCTGCCAATTTTTCGTTTGGGACATTTATGGTTCAAAATTTTACTTTTGATTAGGAGAAACGGGTCTGTCATAGTATCACTATTGTCTAACGAATTTCTCACATTTCAGATTAATTCCTTTACATAGTTTTCCAAAAGTAGAATCTCTGAATCTGTGATAGAAGGTATTTCAAAAGAAAAATATAGGGCTTTGGGGAGGTTGATACAAGTAATATGTATTCATTTTAGAAAACTTAGAGACAAGTAAAAAAGAAAAACACAAGTCCCCAATAACCTCATGAATGTTTATATATATGACCCAGATGTGAGAGTAGACGGGTGTATGCGTGCACGTGTGTGTGCGCACGCGCGTGTGTGCGTGTGCACGCGTGCACGTGTGTGTGCGTGTGCGCGCGCGTGTGTGTTTGTGTGTGTGCACACTCACGTTTATGGAGAGAGGAAACTCTTCCTACGTGATGTGCCCCGTGGCTTTCTGGTTCTGGAAGGTTGGGCCTTTCGGACTCCCAGGCTCCCCGCTGCCCACTGTGTGCCCACAGGTGGACCCTGTTCCCCCTCACTTTGGGCTCTGAGACCTCTCCCCTCCCCCAGCCTGATGGAGCCTCCTGATTTGGGGGCCTGGGGGGCGTGCCAACTGCAGCCATGAGAGCTGCCATTGCCCAGGAAGCAGACAGTCAGCTGCACCCAGGTCCCAGTCCCTGGTCCCCTCCACGGGCCCATGAAGCCAGCACCCACCTCCATGTTTCTGCTGCTCAGGCCAGAAACCCTAGAGGCATCTTGACCACTATCTTTCCCCCACAACCACATCCAACCCGTCAGCAAGTCCTGTTGGTTTTGCTGTCAAAAGGTGTCCAGAATCCAACCACTTCTTCCTCTCTCTATCAACCACCCACGTGAGCCCACGGCCTCTCTTGCCTGGGTCAGGGCCACAAACTCCCCCGGCCTCCCTGCTTCTCCTGCGTATGGTGGGCCCAGCGAAGCCAGACCACCAAGCTGCGGTGAATGCATTGCCCAGAGTTCATGTGTCGGAAGCTTAACCCTCAGCGCAGCAGGGTTAGGAGGCGGGACCTTTATGAGGCGATCAGTGCAGTTATCATGGGAGTCAGCTTCTGATAAAAGGATGAGTTCAGCCCCCACCTCCTCCTCTTCCTTCCCCTCCTCCTCTGTCACCTTCCACCATAGGATGACGCAGTAAGAAGGCCCTCACCAGATGCCGGCACCTTGATATTGGACTTCCGGCCTCCAGAACCGTGAGATCTAAATTTCTTTTCTTTATAAATTACCCAGTCTGTGGCGTTCTGTTACAGCAGCACAAATGGACTAACGCTCCTCATGTCTTATGTGTGATCAGGGCGTTAACTGGAGTCTACGGTCCACACCTCCCTCTTCTGCATCCCACCCTCAGGTCCACCCCCCAATTACCTGATGGGCCTTCTCCGCCACTCCCCCCAGTGCCTCCCCGCCAGCCACACTGGCCCCCTTGCTGTCACCCAGACACCAGGAAGGCTCCTGCCCTGGGGCCTTTGCACAGGCTGTCACCTCTGCTGAAGGTCCTTTCCCTTCGGCACACAGCTTGCTCCTGCACCTCCTTCAGGTCTTGGTCAAATTCACCTTCTCAGGGAAGTCTTCCATAACCCCCACCCGCACATTCTTATCACTGTCCCTGCTCTATTTTCCTCTGAGCACTCGTAGTTTGTCAAACTACCTACTCATTCATTTAGCTCTTTACCACCAGCCTCTGTACTCATCGATGCCACATGCATCCCATCAGTGGGCATGACATGGTATTGTCCCCACTTCCCAGGAAGGAGGAAGGGATCTAGCCTGGGCCGGGTGCCCACCACGTGCCAAGCCCATACCTTTCTTGGTCCCCATTTTGCATAAGAGGAAGGAGATTCTGTTACCGAATCTCTGTCTGTTCTCCCAGTACCCTGGGGAATTCCAGAAGGCCAGGGTGGCCACGCCCCAGCCAGCTCTGCAGATGCTATTTTGAAGCCTCTTCCTTCCCTATCCTCATGTAGACGCCAGGGACTTTAGGCATGTGAGTGCCAGGGACCGACAGGAAGCTGGCATGTACCTTGGGTGCCCTGGGGCCCCATCTTGGCCCCTTAAACAGACTTTGGCCACCCATGTGGGTTCACCCTGTAGTGAGGAAAGCCCTGCCATGGGTGCTGGCCCAGACACCTGAAATCCATCCAGACCAAGCACTTCCATCGTTGGCCCAGCCGGCTCTCTGCATTTTGAGTCCACTTGGGATTTTCAGCTTTTCAGCCAAGGTTGGTGCCCATGTGGGCTGGATCTACTCAGCTGGACCAAGACTGGCCCTGCCTCCAGTTGGCACCAGCTACCCTCCAGCTCCTGCACACCTGGGCTCCAGGTAGGACATGTGCTCGATACCCCTGCTCTTTTTGTCCCTCAGAACTACACAGTCAGTTCAATACCCACCAGATGGCATCAGAAGAGGGTCACTGGAAGGGCACCCAAACAGGACAGGGGCAGCAATGTAAGAGCTCTCTGCTGGAATTCTGAGTGCCCCCCGACCCTGTCCCCACTCCCCGGTGCGGTCTGTCTCCTGCTTTTTCTCTTGACAACCACACAGACACCTCTCTGCCCCTTGTCAAGCCCCACACCAGACTCATGCCCTTGATGTTGGCAGCAGCCACCACCTCTACCACCAGCAGCAAACATTTATTGCACACTTAAGCCTTGTCCTTACAACCGCCCTACCTTACAGGAGCGTCTCCATTTGTCCAGTGGTGAAAGGCTCGGAGAGGTTAAGGACCTTGCTCTAGGGCACACAGGCCCATCCGTGGGAGAGCCCAGACTAAAACCCATAGCCACAGGAGAGAGTTAGTCTTTCATCGACACCTCCCCTCAGTGTCGTCCTGCCCAAGAGGGAGACAGCCAACCTGCACCACACGACCGCCTAAGAGGTCAGCTGTCCTGAGGTCTTCAGGAGCTGGTGTCCACCCTTTCTCAGCCTCAGTGGCCTGTTCCTCCTGTGGGAGAGCCCAGACTAAAACCCACAGCCACAGGAGAGAGTTAGTCTTTCATCGACACCTCCCCTCAGTGTCGTCCTGCCCAAGAGGGAGACAGCCGACCAGCACCACACGACCGCCTAAGAGGTCAACTGTCCTGAGGTCTTCAGGAGCTGGTGTCCACCCTTTCTCAGCCTCAGTGGCCTGTTCCTCCACTCTGGTCTGCTCTGTCCTCTTTGTGCAGTGGTGACACTGATAGGAATCAACCTAGAAACCAGCAAACAGGACACCCAAGCCCAGGCACTGCACTGGGGAGGGCAGGGGACTAGGCTGGGTCAGGAGACCGGGTGCCAGTGCTAAGGTCCCTGCTGACTTGGCCTAGCCCCCTCTGCACCCAGATTCCTTGTCTGCAAACCGGGCAGCATGTGCCTTCCTTTCATGGCTGTGCAGATGCAGGGAGCCAGGGCTCTGAGAAAGTACATGGACCAAACAGGCCCTGGCCGTGGGAGTGACTCATGAGTATTCGAGACCAGATCCCTCATTCTGGGCTTACTGAAGTCCAGCCATGGTCCACACGGGCCCAAACAGACGCACAGAAGGCCTTTATCACCTCCTCCCAGACACCTGGTCCTGTCCCTGACCACCACCAGGAAAGAAGGCTGCAGATGGTGGGCATGAGACTGCAGGCTTTGTTCCAGGTAGACGGTGCACAGCTTCCAACGGCCGCCCCGCCTGGCTCCATACAGCAGCCCTCCTTGTTTGGGGCTGTGTTGATCTTGGAGGGCTCACAGGCCTCACAGTGTTCCGAGCGAGGTGTTCTACAGCTGCTTTATGGAAATTATTTTACGGTCCATGTAGGTGTTGGGCAACTCCCATCCTGCAAATATTTCCAGGCTAAAAATACTGTGGTCACGCTCACAGTGGAGAACTTTGGGGTGCACTGTAACGGCACACATCTCACGCCACAAAGTCAGGCATGCGGGATGTATCGCTTTGTTTCTCTACAACTCAGCTCTTCTGAGGACCATCCCATGCGGTGGCAAAAGCTGATTCTCAGCTCGGTGTCCTCAGTCCCCACAGCCCTACTCCTGGGGTGAGGTAACTTCTGGGGCTGACATAGCAAGCAGGTATCTGGGGCACCAGGCCCTTGGCTGGTAGCTTAGAGACCCCAGTATTCATGCCCGGCTCACCCGCCCCAACTCTCCCTTCACCTCTCACATGAACTTCAAAAGCCCGTTCTGAAATTTGAAAGTCAGGAATTAACTTCTAAACAGTCCGAAAACTCCTTAAAAAGTTAAACATTAAATGACCATACGATCCAGCAATTCCACCTCTGAGTACGTACCCTCGAGAGTTGAAAGCAGGACCCGGACGGACACTCGCACAGCAGCGTTCCTCGCAGCACTAGTCCCAGCAGGCGAGAGGTGGAAACAGCCCAGGGGTCAGTGAACGGATGAACTGAGAAACAAAACGTGGTATGTGCACACCGTGGAGCACCGTTCAGCCAGGAGAAAAATGAAATTCTGACACATTCTACAACATGGACAGACCTTGGAAACGTTATGCTAAGTAAAATAAACCGGACACAAAAGGACAAATAGCCTAGGATCCCACTCATGTGAGGCGCGTAAGTAGGAATGGACGTTACCAGGGCTGGGCAGGGGGTAGGGGGAGCTAGTGTTCAAGGGGGACAGAGCTTCCATGTGGGGTGACGGAAAAGTTCTGGAAATGGATAATGCTGGTGGTTGTGTGACAACACAAGTGTGCCTAGTGCACTGAATACTACACTTAAAGGTGGTGAAATATGTAACGTGTTACGTTATACATATTTCACTACTGTTAAAAATCACCTAAAAAGAAGAAAGAAGAAATAACTCCTCTCCCTCTTTTTTGCTGTATCTTCCTGCGTCTGAACCATGAAGGTGGAAGTTCCTGGGATGGTGGGATTCAACCCAGATGACTTTTGTCCCCCTCCAGGGACATTTGGCAATGCCAAGAGGCATTTCCGGCTGTCACAACTGGGGTTGGGGAAAGATGCTACTGGCATCTATGGGTAGAGGCCAGGGATGCTTCTAAACATCCCCTAATGCACAGGACAGCTCTCCACAACCAAGAATTATTCAGTCCCAAATGTCAATGGAACTAAGATTGAGAAGCTCTGCCCTGGGGGAAGGACAAAGGATAACTAAAAACAAAACATTAATGCTTCAGAAGCACCTAGACTATCTCCTTCTCTGTCTTGGTGAACAAATAAAATATTTTCTAAGGGAAAAAAAGTCTTATTCCTGCAAGAGCTAGCATCCCCTGGCCTGACGCAGGTTCTCGCAGGGGCCTCTGGTGACCCTTGTCCGGTAGGCGGGGAGCTCCATGGATCAACACCTGTCTGTCTTGCCCCCACTACAACCCCCTCCCCAAAACATGCCTCTACAGTGCCAGGCCACAGCAAGCTCCCGCAGTACCAATGGCCTGATAGGACACCAATGTCTGTAAAGTGAGGCCAGTGAGGGACACTGGATCCCACATTCAGGGAGAACAACTGGGTCCCACCACAGCCCCATGGTCATCAAAGGCTCAGGTGAGAGAAACAGGAGTTAGCAGTCACCTGAAGAGTACGTCTCCTTCCTCCGCCCACCCTGTCCTCTCATAGTGGATACTTCTGTGAGCCTGAGTCACTCCCTGCAAAAGCAATTTGATTAAAGCAATTTATCAGTACTTTGTTGGCTCACGTAACTGAGAGGTCTGGGAAAGTGTTGGATGTCAGGTGTGGCTGGATCCAGGCGCAGAGGTTCTCACTGGGGTTCTCGCTTTATCCAACTACCTTTTCTTTTGGCCCAGCCCTGCTCTCCATTGGGCCTTGGCCTTATTCCTTCTTGAAGCAGATGGCCACCTCCAAACATCATGAGAGGCAGGGCAGCCACCTCCTGCTTACGTTGTCACCATAGCACATGATCTCCCAGTGCATGACAGCTCATCTTTCTCCTCCAGCTCACAGCAATTCCCAAAACAGACTCTGACTGGCCCTCCTGGGTCACATCCTCACCCCTGTGGACGAGGTGGGCACTATGGTTATTAGGGCTGTGTGTCCACGTGAGAAAAAGAGAGATTCCCAAGGGAGAAGATGCCGGCAAACAAAACCGGAACATTCCACCTCCCCCTCCCCAGCCAGATTCAGCCAGCCCAGCAGAGAGGAGCTCCTGATGAGGTTTGTCTTCCCTTCTCAGGTTGCTTTTCCCTAACAGTGTGTCAGCCCCCTCCAAGACGCTGCCCAAGCATGCATTCTGCTTCCATCTCAGGCTGCCCGTGACCCCTTCTTCCCCCTGGCCCCTGGGAAGCTCAGTGCCCCTCACCTTGGTCTGCCCATGGGGTCTGCGCAGACTCGCACTGGCCTCCGTGTGCGCACCCCTCACAGCTCCCTCTCCGGCTGCATCCCCTTATCCTGGCTTTCTTCTAAGTTGACTTGTCGCATGGGTGTCACTTCAAAAAGCCACATTAAGGCCATTCTGCTGCAGAGTGAGGTAAAGAATAAAATTGAGGCCATCAGGAGTGACTTTGTGTGACAACTGGATTTTCCTTCAATTCTTTGGTCTTAGCACAGAAGAAAACCTGAACGGGCCTGGAGTTTCACTCTTGCGGGTGTGTGGGCTGAGAGCGTTAACCCAGAGGGGCCCTGATGGGGCCAAGGATGGGTCTGAAGGACAAATTGGTCCAGGGCAACTTTCAGACCTATGGCCACGAGCCACCAAGTCCATCTTAAGCGACCATTGAAAGAATGAATGAATGAGCAGGCGAATGAAGCCTGAGGTCCCACTTCCCACCCACAAGTGGTCCCATTACATGGCTCCCCCTGAGAGCATTGCAGGCTGGTGACCACAGAGCCCTTCCTGCCCTCTCTTAGCCCCCATCCACCTGCCTTCACCTTGGCTGGGTAGCTGAGAACCCCCACTCGGGACCTTGCCTGGGCTCAGATCCCAATCCTTCTGTAGCCTTGGACGAGTTTCCTGTGGCCCCCATATAAGTTACCTCAACTTTGTGGCTTCAAACAACAAAATTTATTGTCTCATGGTTCTGGAGGCCAGAAGTCCAAGGGAGCAGGGCTGAGCTCCCTCGAAGGCTCTAGAGGGGTGTCCTCCCCTGCCTGTCCAGCTTCGGGTGCCGTATCTTTTCCTTGGCTCATGGCAGCATCGCTCCAATCCCTGCCTCCACCTTCGCAGGGCCTGTTCCTCTCCTCCATGTGTCTAAGGACAGTTGTGGGAGACTGAATATACAAAAGGACCATTAGACCATATATAAAAATGGAACTCTGACCCACAACCTGTAGCAATTTGCCCAGAATACCAGCCCCCCCATCTAAAATAAACAGGTCAGGAAGCCCGTCTGCCATAAGTCAGACCTGCAGACGGCCCGATGGCTATTTCCAGTGACAATCCAGGAAGCTAAACCATAACTCCTGCACCAATCTGCCCCAAAAGGCCAGGACTTGTTTAATAACTGACAGCTTCCCTAATTTTTGTCCCCGCTTCAAACTTAGGACCAGCCAGAGAAAGCTAAATATGCCCCCCAACCAATCCCATAAGATGCCCCACTGGTAGGGAGCTGCCTCCCGCTCCCCAGACCAACAGCCTCCAACCAGGGCACACTGAAGCCCTCCCTGTCCCCACTAGGACGCTTCCCCACTCCCCTGCCTGCCTTTGAGTCTCTGCCAAACACGAGTGGTGGTGCTGACGCCCCTGCTGTAGCGAGCTCTGAACCAGTAGACTTCACTGTCCTCATCTGGGGGGTCTTTGTTTGTTTGCCCACTTGTCATTGGATTTAGGGCCCATCTGGATAAACCAGGATGATCTTATCTGGAGACCTTAACTTAATTTCATCTGCAAAGACCCTTTTCCAAATAAGGTCACATTCAATGTTCTGGGGGTTAGGACATTGACATGGGTTTTGGGGGTCACCATTCAACCCACTGCAGCTGTTTGGCTGTAAGAGGGAGATGATACGAGGACCTGCTCCAGGTGGCTTCCCAGACAGATAAGTCAATGTGTGCTGGGAAAGCCCTTAAAACAGACCCTGCGGGGGACAAAGTGCTCACCGGGGGTCTGTTGTTGTTCAGAGTGGGGAGGGGAGCCCCCAGCAGAGAAGATACAAAAAAAAAAAAAAAAAACAACCCACACATACACAGATAAATTAGGAGGGCACAATGTTTCCTTCTGGCGATGGAAATGTTCTAAAATTAGATTGTGGTAATGGCTATACAATTCTGTAAATTCACTAAACACTATTGAATTATGCTCTTAAAATGGGTGATCTTTGTGATATATAAACTCTATCTCAATAAAGCTGTTAAAGAAACAAATTAGGCTACCAGAGGCTGAAAAGCTTTTCTGGGAGAGCCGAGCCTTCTGAGCTTCTGCAGCCCAGGGAAGGGACCACCAGCCACAGCCTTGAGGTGGTGGGGCTGGCAGCGCGGGCCACCGATGTGTCTTCCGGGGCTCAGCTCACACTCAGCCTCAGCCCAGGGAGGGAGGCTGTGAAACTGCCCTTTAAGGTGCTGAGTCACAAGCGCTCAAAGGCTGTCGCGGTCAGATGTTGCTCATGTGGCCCTGGCTTACAGGGGAGCAGCTTCTGGCACTCAGGGTGCCGGGACCTGCACAACCCACATGGCTTCTGAAAAACGAGTTTCTCATCTTGCGGTCCAGTGTCTTTCAAACTTGGGGCTCCCCCCACAAAGTCCCCAACTCCCACAAACCGTCCACTTCCAGCCGCAGCTGCCCCCTCCCAGCCCTGTGTGACCTTGTGGGAGCTGTGTGACCTGTGCCTCAGCTTCCCCAAGTAGAAAATGGGAGTATCTGCCAGATGCCGCAGATTGCGTTGCCATTCCATGTCCTCTCCCTGTCCCCTTTGCTGGTCCTTTCTTCCAGCAGGCAGCACTTACAACACTTCCTCAGGAAACCTCCCTCCACCCAAAGGAGCCTGAACTGCCTGGGAATTTATGTCCCCTGGCCCCAGACTGTGCTGTGTGACTCCCTGGCCTCCTCTGGGGCAGACGCTGAGCCCTGGGTGTGTGTGGGATGGCCCCTGACCGGCTTCCTCCCCTTCCCGGTCCTTCATCCCTGGGAGCCCTTCCTTGGTCATGAACTTGCACACGAATCCCCATCTGAGGGTCCACTGCAAGAACCATCAGACACACCCACACACAGGGTTATTGGGAGGGTTAGGCAAATTAATGCATTTAAACAACTGAGACAGGGCCCGGCACCTGTTATGTGCTGTGTACACACCTGATGTTATTACCTCAGTCATTGTCTCCCGTCACGAGACACAGGTCACACACAGAGACACATGGGAGAGCACTGACAAGACAGGATTTGGAAAGTCTATGAACTTCGTTGGTTTACCTTTTAATATGCACTAAGTCTTCAATGATGTTTCTACTGGGAACAAAGATCACGGATTAAAAACAGAGCATGTGGAGTGAAAGGCTGAATGAAGGCAGGAAAAATCTGATGCATATGAGGAGGACAGTCAGAGTCACGTGGCTGCAGCCCTTGTCTTGGCAGTGACCCCGACACCAAAACTCTCCAGTCGCACATGGATAGGACAAGTTGCTAAACCTCTCCGGGCCTCAGTTTTCTCATTTGTGGAATACGGATAATAAAAAATAGCCTCCAAACTGTTACGTGTTCACATATGCTCATAGCTGCGTTATTTACAACAGAATAGCCAAAAGATGGCAGCAATCCAAGTGTCCATTGATGGGTGAAGTGGTAAACAAAGTGAGGTCTATCCGTGCAATGGAATATTATCTGGCCATGAAACAGAATGGGGTCTTATACAGGCCACAACATGGACGCGCCTTGAAAACATCATGTTAAGTGAAAGATGCCAAACACAAAAGACCACATATATGATTCTATTTATGTGAAATGTCCAGAATAGGCAAATTCACAGAGACAGAAAGTAAATTAGTGGTTGGAAGAAGGGAGGAATGGAGACTGACTCTTTAGTGGGTCTCCTCTGGGGGTGATAAAAATTTTTTGGAACTAGATAGAGGTGATGGCTACACAACATTGTGAATGTCCTGAACGTCACCAGATCTTTCAGATGGTTAATTTCACATTATGCAAATTTCACCTCAATGTAAAAACGAGCTCCTGGGATGCTTATGAGAGCTGGATGAGTTCGTTCCTGCATGGCGCCTGGAATGGGGCCTGGCACGCAGGGCTGGGTATGTGCTAGATGTATTAGAGCCATTCCCCAGCCCTCGAGGAAGAGGACCAGAGCTAGCCGCAGCCACCTCAAAAGTAGAGGGTGTTCTTGAATGCTGGTTTAAATCTGGATTTCATCCTTGCAAAATGAACCCAGTGCTTGATAAAACTTGGGTAGTTTCCCAAACAACAAAACTCTGAGCAGCCACTGCAAGAAAACAGCCCCTGGCAGTGACATTTACAAGCCGGTCATGCACATTTGAAAGGAGCAGCGGCAGAGGGTTTTGCTACTGAACGGAGAGTGTGGCTGACCCCAGCCAGTCCAGCAGAAAGCACATTCCCGGCACAGTCACAGGAGCAGATCAAAGACTGCTGCCTTCAAGGTCGTTTTCCCAATCTCCGGGGATGATGGAGCAACACAGAGCTTGCCTGGACGTCGGACGTGGCTGAACGTGTCAGCGCGGCGGCAGCGCTGAACGGGTGCTTCCACCAACTCCATCCAGCCCTCGACTGAACAGCCGGGCTCTGCTCATCGGATTGCCAGTGATGTGGGCCCTCTTTTGGGTCTTTGGATGTCATGTTCATGGCTGTGTTTTTGAAGATTATGTTCATTTGAGAGATGCTTGGTGGTAAAATCACTAGGGAAGGGATTTTCAATAGAGGGAGGTTTTTTAAGGGAGTATACATGGTATTGGACTGTAAAAGATAGGGTTCTCTCCATGACCTGGCTCCCCCTGAGTCCGTCAACAGGACACATTGTAGTTCCCCGAGATCCCTCACCCCACAGTACCCACCTCTGTTAGGAAGGATGGGTGGTAGGTGCTCAGTTTTATCAACAGGCAGAGTTTAGAACCCTCATCTTTTAGAAAAATCTGGAAAGAAATGGGAAGCAGCGTTGCAAGTTGCCCTGTCTCCACAAATGAGCCGGGGAGGTTGGCAGGGGCGGGGAGGTGGGCAGGGGCAGGGAGGACCCCTGGCTTTCAACGCAGGGTCAAGTGACTATTTTTATTCAGGAACAGTGGAAGAAAAAAACGCTTTAGAACAAAGGACAAAAATGCGGAGAAGATGAACAAACTCACTTTTCATCTTGGTGATGAAGAGTGACTCACAGAGGCGGTGGACACGGAGCCCAGTTTTTCAAGGCTGAATACCCCCGGTCGGCGATTTCAGATGAGCCCCCACATACTTTATTTTTGTATTTGGTTTGGAGGACTTTGGGGGACAGAGGAGGGAACTGTAGAGGGGAACACAATCTCAGCCTCAGGGGCTCCTGAAAAATCAAATCTCAGAACGATGAAGTCCTCGAAGCTTCTCTGGCCACCCTCCGGGCAGACGTGGCAGGGATGAGGGCAGACCTGGCCGACCCGACACAACATCGCTGATGTCATTCATGTTGTTTATCCCCACTTCATTCTGCAGAGGCTTTAGGGGGCTTAGGAAGTGACACCAGAGCAGCCAGATAAATTAGAAGCGGGTATGAAAGAGGACAGAAGGGAAAACAAGAGCGGAGGCAGGTGACTGTGGCGGCAGGATGTCTGTGCTCCGGGCAGGTGGGTTAGCACCGAGCTCCCTCGGCCAGCCTCACCCTCCTGCCGAGGGGGCTTCAGGGGACCACCCCCCACCATGCCACTCTGCTTTTTGGGAAGCACCGTCTAGATGTCTTCTTGCTGCTGGGTGGCAATGTCAGTGAGGACAGGAGCCGTGTCTAAGTTATCCATGAATAAATGAATGAGTGAATGAGCAGATGAATAAATAAATGAATACACTCAGCCAAGAGAAGTCATTTCTCCCCATCATCAGGCCAAGGGACAAGCTGGGAAGAGGAGAGCCATGGGTTCCCGCCCCAGCACCACTGGCCCAGAGCCTGGCTCTGGTCACACTCCCTTTCATCAGTACCACAGACATTTGTGGGTCACCTTCTCCTAGGGCTTGAACCCCTGCTGTGCTGTGTGACCTCAGCCAGGTCACTAAACCTCCCTGTGCCTTCATTTCCCTCTCTGTGAAATGGGAATAGAGCAGCTGTCCCTCAGAGGGCTCTGGGACAATCAGGGCGTTTATACGCACGCAGACATGCCCGGCACATGGCAAGCGTGAGGCTGGGGTTGGCCACCCTCATTACTATCGTGACTCAGAGCAAGGCCCATCTGCGGGATATAAAAATGAATGGACATGGTGCTCCCCCCAGGTGCTCCTAGCGCCCCCAATCCTCAGCCCCACATTCCAGGTTCGCCACCCTCAGCCCCCGTGGATGTCCCTGGCCTCATCTCCCACATGGGCCCCAGGCGTGCCCCGTCAGAGGAGCGTGACCTAAGGCAGAGCTGGCTGCAGCCACTGATTAGGTGCAGGGCCTGGTGGTTGCTGCCTTCTGAGTCCCACAAATTCTGGTCACCCGGGATGCCCACCCCTGCCTCCCACCTCTGTGCCTTTGCCCAGGCGGTTTCCCCTGCCTGGGTCCCCCTTTCCTGGGACATCTTAGCACGGCCACCAGGCTTCCATGGCCTCCTTCCCCTTCTTTGTCCCCTCCATTGGAGGTGCCCGCAGACAGTGGGCAGCCAGAAGTGGGGTGCTCAGGGCCATGGTGCATGGTAGCCAGGACAGAGACTCTAAGAGTCTGAGGTGGAAGGGGTCTCTGGAGAAGCTTCCAGAAGGGGCAGAGGAGGAGAAGGGAGAGATGGGGAGGAGGGAGAAGGAGGAGGCAGGGAGGAAGGGGCAGGAGGAGGGAGAAAGGACAGAGGAGCAGTCGGGCAGGGAGGGGCAGAGTGAAAGGGGCGCCTCCCACAGGGCCCGAGCCCGCTCTGGCAAATGTTTGTTAAGTGGATCAAACTGAATTGTATCAACAGAGAGCACAGGACACACAGCCTAGAAGCTTCCGGGAGGCCCAGGGTTGTACTCCTGCTCATCTTAATGGGGTTCGTCAAGCACATTACTCCAGCGTCAGCACTGGTGGCTACCCTGCCCGGTTCCCAGCCCCACCCCCACCCCCGGCACCTGCTCTATCTACCCCACAAGCTGCAGTGCACAACCCCTACCCCACCTGCCTGGTGCCTGGGGACGGGCTCACAGGCTGCACGGACAGGAGTGGAGGCTGCCTGGAGCTCAGAAGCAGCAGAGGCCCCCAGATTCCCGCGGAGGGGGCAGAAGGAAGGGGAGCAGGAGGGGGGTAGGGAGGCTCGGGGTGGGGGGAAGGTTTCCATCTGGGCCATTGGGTGGGGGCTGATGCTGGGGGGTGGGGGGGAAGAGAAGAGGGTTTTAAGTGTGAGTTGAGGTTTTCCGAGGACAGTCATGGAGGTGTCCAGAGGGACAGGTGGATGGAAGAGTAGTTGAATGGAAGGTTCCAGAAGGAAAGCGTGGGGGAGGGACTGACACATGTGAAGCATGAAGAGGGAGGGAGGAAGGTCTTTGAGATGAGAAGCCACTTACGGGGACATTGCTGTCACTGCAATGCAGGCAGGGGCAGGTGGGTGGTCTAGCCTGTGCCCACACTACCCATTACAAGGGGCACAGCCAGCAGGTGGGGATAGGTCAGATAGGGGTCAGCGTCCATCTCGTCAGGGGGAGGGGATGTTGTCCCCCGTGGAAGAGCCACACTGGAAAGGAACTGAGAGCCTGACCAACAAGCTGAGGGGTGAGACAAAGGGTGAGCAGCCCTCTGGAAAGCCGAGTTTCATTCATTCATTCATTTATTCATTCATTCACTGATTCATGCACACTTCCTGAGTGCCTACCATGTGCCAGGCAAGGTCTTGGGCATTCAGCAGTGACGACACAGATACCCCACTCTAGCTCTTACATTCAGCTGGTGGAGACAGACAGCAAACAAGGTGACGGAGGGCCGGCCCAGTGGCGCACTGCTACAGTGCGCCGCTTGGGAGTGTGGTGGCGCTCCCGCCGAGGGTTCGGATCCCACATACAGACTGGCCACTCACTGGCTGGACGAGGTGCGGGCGCAACACCGAGGGTTGCGATCCCGTTGCCGGTCACGAAAAAAGACAAAAAGGAAAAAAAAAACAAAAAAACAAGGTGACGGAGGCGAACTGTGTGTTAGTGCAAAGTGCCAGGGGAAGGTGAGATTCTATACACGGGGACCAGGGAAGCCTCATTTCCAGATAGAGACTCAAGGCTGTCTGGGGGAAGAGCATCCAGACAGGAATCTGCAAGTGCAAAGGCCCGGGGGCAGGAGCACGGCCTGGGTGCTTCCAGAGCAAACAGGAGGCCTGTGTGGCTGGCCATGGAATGAGGAAGGTGGAGAGTGACAGGAGGCAAGGTCAGGGGCACAGGGACTTGAGGTCACCAGGGCCTTAGAGGTCTTTGTAGGGACTTGGGTTTGGCTGAGCGACCCAGGAGCCTTTGGCGGGCTTGGGACAGAGGAGAGGCCAGGCTGGGTCACACATGCACAGGACTCCTCCAGCGGCTGGGTGCACAAGCAGGAGCAGGGAGGCCAGGTGGGAGCTGTGAGATGTGACGGGAGCCTGGCTTGTCCTGGAAGGTAGGTCCCACAGGACTTCCTGACAGGCTGGATGTGGAGTGTTTGGGAAAGAGAGGAGTCAAAGAGTACCCCCACATCTCTAGCCGGAGCTGCTGGAAGAATATGAGTTGGGGCTGGTTGCAGGGGGGCTGGCTGCCAGGAGCATTGGACATGGGCAGGTTTAAGATGCCCATTAGACCTCCCAATGGAGACATTGAGAGGGTATTTGGATAGTAGGGTCTGGGGTTCAAGGGAGAGGTCCCGGCTGCAGACATAAATTTAGGACACATTAGCGAGCGAGTGGAATTTACAGCCACGTGCAGGATGAGATCACCAAGAGTGATCCCAGACGCTGTCCCTGTCTCCCCTCGATTAACTGTGGCTCCTTGGGAGCAGGACCATCTCTCAGTTTCTCCACACCCTTGGCTCCAGCCCGGCGCCCGACAGGGACTGAACAGGCCCCCAGCCCTGGTTGCTGTGACGAATGACTTTCTCATGCGACAAATGCATCAGGAAGTAAATGGGTCCAAGCTCACTGCAGAACATCACGGCTGGACTCCTCGCCCCGCGCCCTCTGTGTCTGCCCTTCCGGGGTGTGCTCACCTCCCAGTTGGACCCAAACAGCCTTTATTAGCCTAGCTGAAACTAAGGTAGAGATCTGTGTGAGGAGCATGATTATATAGTTCAAGTCCTTGATTGCTTCTTCTGGTGGAGTTGTCTAAGTTAATGAATTTTAAGCAGATCTATCTGTGAAAGGATGCATTTGACTCCATCCCTAAGGTGACCATATTTCCCAAACCCAGGGCCAAAGACACTGCCTGACACAAAGGCTGATGGATGGCCGAGGGACGCAATGGAAAATTTGCAGTCGGGGCTGTCTCGCCACTGTCCCTCATTTATTCCTCCCGCATGCCAGGCAGGATATTAAGAACTCACAGGCTTCTGTTATCTGCAAGCGTGTCCGCACTTGTAATGCGTTGACTTCAGTAAACCTATTTGGGAGGATGTTATCTCTGGCTTGTGTTTCAGTGGAGGAGAGGAGGGGCCCCTGGGAAAGTAATACACTACTTTCACTAAGTTTTTCAATTTTCTACTCATCATCTGCTGCCAGAGAGAAACAGCTTCCCAGAGAAGGTGAGCAGGCTGCAGAGGAGGCCAGCCCTGCAAGGTGGGGGAGCCACCCGGCCGGGTGCCAGTCCCCATGCTGCCGCATTATAATCAGCACAGCAAGCTCTAATGGAGTACTTAAAAGGTGCCAGGCCCCAGGCCAAGCATCTCCTATGAGCTGCCTCATCAAGACCTCCCGAATTCCCTGGGAAAGGGGGGCCATCATTACCACCACTTTGCAGATGAAGCAGCTGGGGCTCAGAGAGGCAGTGCTGCTCACACAGAGACACACAGCAAGTAAGAAAAAAGAAACAGCACAGCCAGCCTTTATCAAGCACTTCCTCTGTGCCCGTCCCAACTGCTCAACACGTATTAATCCGTCAACCTTTGAAGAAGTGGGTTACCATGAGCACTGAAAGAGCTAATGTATGCAAAGAATAAGAGCCACACAATGACCAGTGGTTATTACACCTCTCGTGTGCAGATGAGGAAACTGAGGCACAGGACATTTAACTGGCTTTCCCAAAGTCATGCAGCAAACAAAGGGCATCACACTCAGCAGTCTGAGAGCTCGGTGCAGGGAATTCACACTCTGGTCTGTACCACCTCCATGACTTCCCTTCCTGAGGTCAGGTGGGCAAAGGTGCAGGAGGAAGTGACAGCTGTCACTCTCCCCTGGGTCTCCAATGTACCCTCTGACCCTGAGCAACTGCCCAAGAGGAGGCTCAGGGTAATGATTTGCTGCAGGAAGGCTTCCCTTGTCTGTGCTGCAGGTGGATGACACGTGCTCAGAAAAAAAGTACAGCCAGGGAGGGAGGGGGTGGCCCACAGGGTGTGGACAATTTAAAGTAGATCTCTCAGGGGAGACTGGGCCCTGCAGGAGGTGAGTTATTCAATCCAGGATCTCAAGAGTTTATTTACTTCATGATCCTCTTCCCCTGATCCCCTCCCTGATTCATGCCAGCGTTCCGCTGGGTCTACCTCCAAGGCACATCCTCTGCCACTTCCCAGCCCCAGCCACTTTCTGCTTCCAACGCCCCCACCTCCATCGCCTCCCTGAGAGCCCCCTTGCTTCCTGCAGTGTGTTCACACCTGATCTCTTTACTTCCCAGCCTGAGACCCTTCAGGGGCGACCCACCCCCACATAGGAAAAAGATAAAAGCCATCTTCTCCAGCTTAAAAGATCTAGCCGTTGTCCATCTATCTGACTCAGGGTGGTGAACTGAGCTGGGAAGGGCCAACTGCAGCGAGCAGCCTAGGTTGTCATCCAGACTCCTACACACAGCAGCCGTGTGACCTCAGGTGAATGACCTAACCTCTCTGTGCCTCTTGGCTACCTGACTGTAATCCTCCCCCTCACACCGTAAGCCCCACGTTGGGGAATGTACAGGGAAACACTCACGAGTACCTCACAAGGCAGGGGTTGTGTTGCACAGCAGATATGCAACCTGTGCCGCGGGACTCACGAGTACCTCACAAGGCAGGGGTTGTGTTGCACAGCAGATATGCAACCTGTGCCGCGGTCCCCATCCCAATGAATGTGTGTTTTCGGGGTTTGGGTGCGGGAGGGTACATTCTTTGGGGATCTGTCCTCATTAGGACGCTGTCCCCGCTGTCCCAGGGGGTTAAATGAATTGCTGATGTCACACAGCCTGTGAGTGCTCAGCAAGCCCAGACGTCAAGTCCTAATTTGCCCGCAATTCCCCAACCGCGGCTGTGGCAGGTGAGCTAACAAAAGACATTGTTATTGTCATAAACAGAGCAGAGCCACCCTCCCAGCCGAAGGAAAGGTCTAGAACAAGGAATAAAATCTCCGTCACTTAGTTTTTAAGATTCACTGAACCTTCCTACTTGCAGCGAAAACAGCTTACTTTCAAATTAGTCAACCAGTATGTGAGTCATTCCTTTGCAAGCTCCTGTGCAGAGAATACTAATGTGAGCCGCCCTGCGGATGGGTCTCTGCAGAGGCGCTCATGGGGACCCTCGCCTGCAGCAATTGGTGCCCCTTCAGGGACGCAGCCCCACCCTGGCAAACACACAGGGCTCCAGCCTGGGTCACTCTCGCCACCGCTGCCCACCAGCCTCAGCTTCCCCCTCCCTCTGGAGACAGGGAAATGAATCCCCCCAAGCTGGAGAGGCAGGGACCAAGGCAGCCACATAAGTCATGCCCACACTGACAGGAGCCAAGGGAGAGGCCCAGAGCATAGCCTTGCCAAAGACTCTGGAGACCACCCATCTTCTTTTTGCTGCTGGGGGGGGGGGCAGAGTGGGGGGGTGAACTGCAGNTGGCTACCTGACTGTAATCCTCCCCCTCACACCGTAAGCCCCACGTTGGGGAATGTACAGGGGGACTCACGAGTACCTCACAAGGCAGGGGTTGTGTTGCACAGCAGATATGCAACCTGTGCCGCGGTCCCCATCCCAATGAATGTGTGTTTTCGGGGTTTGGGTGCGGGAGGGTACATTCTTTGGGGATCTGTCCTCATTAGGACGCTGTCCCCGCTGTCCCAGGGGGTTAAATGAATTGCTGATGTCACACAGCCTGTGAGTGCTCAGCAAGCCCAGACGTCAAGTCCTAATTTGCCCGCAATTCCCCAACCGCGGCTGTGGCAGGTGAGCTAACAAAAGACATTGTTATTGTCATAAACAGAGCAGAGCCACCCTCCCAGCCGAAGGAAAGGTCTAGAACAAGGAATAAAATCTCCGTCACTTAGTTTTTAAGATTCACTGAACCTTCCTACTTGCAGCGAAAACAGCTTACTTTCAAATTAGTCAACCAGTATGTGAGTCATTCCTTTGCAAGCTCCTGTGCAGAGAATACTAATGTGAGCCGCCCTGCGGATGGGTCTCTGCAGAGGCGCTCATGGGGACCCTCGCCTGCAGCAATTGGTGCCCCTTCAGGGACGCAGCCCCACCCTGGCAAACACACAGGGCTCCAGCCTGGGTCACTCTCGCCACCGCTGCCCACCAGCCTCAGCTTCCCCCTCCCTCTGGAGACAGGGAAATGAATCCCCCCAAGCTGGAGAGGCAGGGACCAAGGCAGCCACATAAGTCATGCCCACACTGACAGGAGCCAAGGGAGAGGCCCAGAGCATAGCCTTGCCAAAGACTCTGGAGACCACCCATCTTCTTTTTGCTGCTGGGGGGGGGGACGGAGTGGGGGGGTGAACTGCAGAATGAATCTGATTGAGGCCAGTGCTGGCATGAGGGGAGAGGGGGAAAGGGTCTGGTGGGCTGCACTTTCTCCCACCCCCAAGCCCTGCAGAGGCACCTGTAGGCCCAAACATCCACACATCCACTTGCTCATTCACAGCCATTTACTTATCAGTCCTTCATTGACTGATGCTCTGAACTAAAGCCTATTTAGACTCGGGGGTGGTGGTCAGGAGGAGAGAGCCCCACTGTAGATGAGAAGTCCTGTGAGAGAGGTAGTCAGGGAAGGCTTCCTGGAGGCGGAGAGATAAGCTGAGCCACTGGGGATGGAGGTAGCCAGGAAGTGGAGGGTATGGTAGAGGGGTGATAGGGGTCATCCAGGCAGAGGGCACAGCTCACGTGACACGTGGAGCTGTCAGTGCAGCTGGAGAGAGACAGTGCCAAGTCCAGGGTCCGGGGCTAAGGCCCAAGGGCTACATCCCAAGGCTATAGAGGCCTGGGGGTTGGGGGGTGCAGGCAGTGACAGGTTAGGGTGGAGGTCTAGACAGCTTGTCCTGCTCAGAGTGAACATGAGATGAGGAGCAGAGCATGACGGCAGAGGGACCTGGGAGGCACTAGGGTCCCAGTGGGAAGGAAGAAGGTGGCCTCAACTGGGACCGTGGCTGCAGGGATGGAGAGAGACAGACGGTTTAGAACATGTTGGGGGCCGAGTGGATGGGTCTGTGTGAACCAGAGGGAGAGGCCAGCATGACTCCAGTTGTCCTCATGGCTCCAGGCCTAGAGAGGGCCCAGTGGAGGCAGGGATGTGGTGCCTGGGGGGTTCCCAGAGCTGGCCACGCCGAGATCCCGGGAGGGCCATCTGAAAATCTCTCCACCTAACTGGTGCCTGCCTGAGAGAGACCCCTTCATTCCTTACATCTGACAACATGCTCAGGCATGTCTGCAGCTGACAGATCCAGAACGACCGCATTTGCCAACCGCACCCTCTTGCTTGCAATCCTCAGACACGCTTCTGCATCCACCACCTCCCAGCACCTCAGCCCTGCTCTGCCTGGGCTCCCCCTGCTGGTAGGGGCAGCCTGAGTCCCCTGGGACTATGTTTCCCTAGACTCCTTGAAGACCCAGGGAGAGCTGGGCTAAGCAGAGAGAGTTCCTCCTTTCCCCACCTCTCTCCCTCACGATTCATCCTGGGCAGGCTACCCAGGAGCTGCCCATGCCAAGAAGGTCATTTCTCCCTTGTGGCTAATCCAGCTCTCTTAGAATTAAAAAAAAGTCTCAAATGTCAGATCCAGGGGGGAGACCCCAAGAGAGAACCTTTGCTTGAGCCCGCCTTTGCTCTGGGACCTCAGGACAATGACCGGTCCAAGCCATCCAGTTAGAAAGTAGGGGGCCTGGGACCCCAGGACCAGGAGGAGCTGGCTGCCAGCTGGAGGCTCCCTCAGGCCCAGTGCAAGGAGTTTGCAGGCCTGGGGAGGGCAGCAGTGGGGAAGGCAGATGTCACGAGCATGGGGCCCCAGGGCAGCCCACAGAGGTGCCCCCAGCTAGCTCGCTCTTTCCTGCACTGAGGTTCTCTTTCCCTTGGGCCTCACTCCCCCAGATGCCTGTGGTAGCGAGTGGGGCCTGCAGTGGAAGGACAGCAGGGTTTGGTCCCCTCAAGCTCTGGGAGGGCCCAGGAGGGATCAGAGGACACCTGGCAAGGTGGGGAATGTGAGCCTACCCCACAAGTCTGAGCACAGACTGGGCGCAGCTTTCTTGTCTTTTTCCCTTAAGAAAATAAAAGGGATAAGAGCACTAAGCACCAAAGGCAATTCTGACAAAAGGGGAGACAGCTCGCGTGACCTCGCGCCTGCCTGGCTCGCTGTGTGCCGCCCGCTGCAGTCAGAGGCGCAGCCGAATGTGTGCACTGCCTTCTCCTCTTGTCGCGTTTCATTAGGCAGCTCTGTGTTTCCTTTTGTTTTTTTTAAGTGCACACACGCGCGCACACATGCAGGTCTCATCCGTGAAGTTTCCACTTCTGAGTGGTGAAACTGACATATTTGAATGACAGTGCGACTAACCCAAGTGAAATTCCCAGATGACAGGGTCAGCATGGATGGCATTTTCACCAGGAGGCATGGGCACCACCCTGGTCTGATTGTCCCTTCTCTGTGGAAGGTTCCGTGTCAACTGTCTCTGCTTCTCCTTATCCGCTTAGTTATCCCGGTGTCACTGGGTGCAAAGGTAGCCTCCAGTTTTTCAGGAGGCAAAAATATCTAACTCACATTCGGTTGAACATCTCCATGCAGATACCTTTTCCCTTCTTTTGAGTGGTTTTCTTAGGAGCACATTTCCAGGAGTTAGGACTGCTTAACTAAGGGGGCATCAGCACTTTTATAACTCTTTATATGTATTTTCATATCAGTTTCCAAAGGGACTGTATCATTTTCAGGTCCTCAAAATGCCTGTGACAATTTCCTCACAGCACAGGGGTTGTCATTAAAATATACATGTTTTGCTAATTCATTAGGTGCACAATCATGCAACAAGAATGTCAGTTGTTTCACTTCCCCAGAAAATAGATAGCAGAGTTTTGTCCTGTTTCTCTGCTGGCGCAGTCTTTGCTTTGTTATTTCACTCCCGTGGAGCCATTTGGGAGCGCCTACATCCCACCGTCTCTGCCTTATAGAGGTGGCAATTTCATACGGTTCAACCCAAAACTAAAGATTGTCAGTACAACCAGCTCTTGAGACAGCACAAACCAAATAGCCATTTCTCCTGCCCGTCTGGCAGGAAATCCTTAGGTGACTTTTCAACATGACATTCAATTTTAGAAAATTAATTCCATCTTCCAACCTGCTTGTTCTTCTAAGGCTGGTGTCAGCCGAACAGCGAGACAGTCAGGTCTCTGAAGCGTCTGATATTGCAGGGACTGGGGGAACTGCATGGCTCTGGAGCATCTGATAATTATTTGTTTTTTTCTCCAGCCCTGGCTGGATGGGCAGCTGTCAGGGAACATTTCCAGCTGGGAGTGTGTCCCCAAGACCCCTACCTTCTGCAGTCTCTTCCCCAGCCCAGGCATGGCTGGGCCCATCCCCAAAGCTCTGGGCTGGATACCAGGAGACCTGGCTTTATTCCCTTAGGAGATGGCTCTTAGGGACAAGCATGGAGGGGAGGGAAGGGGGAGGAGAGGAGGAAAGCGTTGTGCAGGGTTCTGACAAGAGCTGTCCCACTGTCTTGACCACAAAGCACACTTTTTTTGAACCACACTGATTTAATGGACTCTCGATGAAACACAAATCTTGATTTTTAAAAAAATTATGGTAAAATGCATCTTGTATTTACCATCTTAACTATTTTTAAGTGTATGAGGGCACTTCGAAAAGTTCGTGGAAAGATTTGTGCTACCTTTTAATTCTCTGTTCCCACGAACGTTTTGAAGTTCCCACATAGAGTTCAGTGGCGTTAAGTACATTTGTGATGTTGTGCAATCATTGCCACCAGCCATCTCCAGACCTCTTTTCATCTTGCAAAACTGAAACTCTGTACTCATTAAGCACCAGCTCCCCTTCTCCTCTGCCCAGCCCCAGGCAACCACCGTTCCACTCTCCGTCTCTATCAATTTGACTCCTCCAGTACCTCATCTAAGTGGAATTATGCAGCACTTGTGCTTTTGTGACTGGCTTGTTTCGCTCAGCATAATGTCCTCAGGGTTAGCTCCTGTTGTAGCATGTGTCAGAACTTCCTTCCTCTTTCAGGCTGAGTAGTGTTCCATTGTAGGGACAGACCACATTTTGTGTATCTGTTTGTTTGTCGAAGGCACTTGGGCTGCTTCCGCCTTTTGGCTGCTGTAACGTTGCTATGAACACGGACGTGCAAACACCAAGCAGAGTTTAAAACCGTGTATGAAGTCGGGAACAGAGTCCAGCCTCTCTTACAGACAGACCCCTCTCTTCAATCCTTGAGAGATGTTTCCAGAGGAGAAACTGAGGCACCGTAGGCAGTGGTGGACAGAGAGGGGAGGAGGTGGGCTCTGGCTCTCCCAGGTCCCTCCCTCTGGTCCTGGGAGCCTCTCTTTGGGGCCAGCTGAAGGAAGACCCTCGCATGGGGCGAGACTCTGGCCTCAAGGTCTTGCCACAAGTCCTGGCAGCATCAATTTGCTATAGACCTGTGCAGGACCCTGCCCTCCACAGCTGAGGGGTGGAAGACCCTCTGACCAAGGATCGACGGGCACGGGCCTTCGGGCCTGCTTGTACGTGGCCACAGCCTCCATTTACAGGTGGGACACAGGCTGGCAGGCCCTCCTGGAGGCTGGGGCAGCCCTTGCCAGTCCCTCCGTGGGTGGGAGAAAAGGGCCGTGGCTCCCAGTGGCTCCAGCGCATTGAGCGCGGGCACAGCTGCCAAGACACTCAGGTAATTGATGATTCCTCTGGCCTGTGGCACTTTTAATTTGATTGAACACGCACTTAGAGAAGGGCCACATCCGAGTCCACGGAGGTGAGGGGGCATAAATCAGGCTGCTGGAGAGGCTGCCTTTGCCAGTCTGGGGTTGTGCACTAATCTCCACCAGGAGCTACGAGATGGCCACCGAGAGGCCCATTCCCACTGCCCTGGCCACCTCCCGAGGGCACAGGAAAGCCTGCCTGCAGGACCTTTGCCACCTAGTCTTCACCACGATCAGGGGCATGTCAGCACACTCCCGTGTTGCAGATGAGCAAGCTGAGACACAGAGAGACTCTGAAGAGCCACGGCGTCGCCATGCACAGCCCCATCTGCCTCTCCCGGGTCCCCACATGGACGATCCCCGGCAGTGGATGGAGTAAGCCTCCTACATTGGCGTGCCCCTCTGAGTGCCAGGGCTCCAAGACAGGGGACGTTTCCCTTCCCCAATGACCCCCAGCTCAGCGTGTCTCCTCCCTTTGCTCACAGCTGCTCACTCCTGCCCCACCTCACAAAGATGCCAACAACCCCAGGCTGCTGGGTCTGATGGACGCCCCTCGAAGCTCACACCATGGCCCACCCCTGGCTGCTGACCATGCCCTCCTGCAAGACACTCTCTCCCCTTGGCTTTGGGGCCCGAGTCTCCTGCCTCATTGGAGACCTCTTCCCAGACTTCCTAAACAGGCCTGGCTCTTGCCCTTGACCTTCCCTCCAAACACTGGCACTCCCGCGGTTCACCCCTGGACCCTTACTCTGCCAGGGCCTCATCCTCCCGAGCTTGACACCTGTTGTTTGCCTGTGGCTCTCACATCCCATCTGCTGCCTGGGCCCAAGCTAGCACCCAGGAGTCCACCTGCCCAGCAGACCTCTCTGCCCCAGAATCACAAGCCCAGCACCCTCAACCCGGCATCCCCTCTCCTGGGGTCAGGACCACACCAGAATGCACATTAGCCTCCACGGCTCTGTCTCCCTCCTCCATCATCCCCACCTTCCTGAAGATTCTGCTTCAACCACGGCCCTCCAACCCACCCACTTCTCCAACCCACTGCCCTGCCTGGCCCCCTCGCCATAGTCTGGGCACTCT
>NW_007729566.1:179750-181544 GCF_000696425.1 Galeopterus variegatus
CACACCAGACCGCACATTAGCCTCCACGGCTCTGTCTCCCTCCTCCATCATCCCCACCTTCCTGAAGATTCTGCTTCAACCACGGCCCTCCAACCCACCCACTTCTCCAACCCACTGCCCTGCCTGGCCCCCTCGCCATAGTCTGGGCACTCTCCATGTCAGCCCCCGGCTGTCCCCACCCGTCCCTCAAGGACTGCTTGCTCCCACCCATGGCTTTGGGAGCACCTCACAACTCGCACATGCCGTTCCCTGCATCTGGGGTGTCCTCGGCACCACCCTCTCCCACGCTTGGAGAACTTCAAGTCAGACGCAGATCAAATGTCGCTTCGAGCAGAGGCGGCCTGCAGGCAGCTCAGTGCCGCTGAGCACAGTGCGGGCGGCCAGGCTGGCAGGGCACAGTAGCCACCACTGAAGGCAGCTTTGAGTCCCTTGTGGGAGGGGAATAGCCTTTATCCGAAGGCCACGGGGGACAAGGCCTGGTCTGAAGTCTTAGGGAAGGTCCCAAGTAGAGGCAGGAAGTGGCCTCTGACCGAGATGGCCTGTGCCCAGCCTCAGCGCCTTCCGCTTTCCCACAAGGCTCCCGGCCAAGGTTGTTCGGGCCACTGTGCACTGTTTTACGAGGCTGGAGGTTTGTAAAAATTATTAGTTGGTGGAAACTCTAGGGCTCCTGGCCAGACCTCTGTGGTGGCGGCAGCGGCAGCCTGCCCACAGGACACCCGCATGGCCTCTGGCAGTGGCAGAGACGAGGAGGGAGGGGACAGGTTCAGGGGTGGTTGGCTTGGTCTTCCCACAACAGGGTGTCCTTGGCTGGGACCAGAGGCAGGGGCTGTGGCTTCATACCCAAGTCCTCAGGTACATTCCTACCAGAGCCATGACCACTTGGAAGACTCCAGGTTGGGGACCAGTCTGGTGGCTGTGCAGGAAGGGGGGCCACCCCCAAACAGCATGGCCCCTGCCACAAAGGAGTTGCCCTGGGCTGTGGCCTCACAGACACAGGTTTGAATCCCCAGGTCTGCGGCTACCTCGCCACGTGGCTTGGAACAATGGGAGCGAGACCCAGGGAACAGCCGCTGGTCCCAGGCTGTAAGCTGAGCCCTTCCATGAGCCAAGTCGCTTGTGAGCAGCCCTGGAACAGGGCAGCACTATCACCTCCTCACTAAATCCCCTCCCTCTCTGCAAGAGGAGGGGAGCGTGGTGCCCAGTTTTTCGTGTGGCACTAGAGATGTCCGCCCAGCACCTGGTGCGCATTAGCCGCCCCGTGGACGTGAGCTGTCTTTCCTTTCCCACCACAAAAACTTCCTGGAGCTGGCCGGCTCCTCTCTGCGCTTGCCGGGGGAATTCCCTCAGCAGAAAGGAATGTGCAGGCCCAGCACTCTTTGGAAACGCCCAGTTTGCAGAAAGCGCTGGACGAGGTCAACTGTGCAAGACCTCGGCCCCCAGGCCTCTGGGCGCAGTTGATTCCCTGGAACAGTTAGCAGGATGAGGGGCTGAGGGCCCCTTTCCCTCTGTGCTCACCCCTCCATGGTAATCAAGACCATCTGAGGACCATGGGGCCCTCACACTTCCCTGTCTCTGGCTTCGCCGAGAGGTTCTCAGGAAGAGTGCAGGCAGGGGAGATGGAGAAGGGAGAGTGGGTGTAGGCCGGTCTTTTGGTTTAGAGGAAGGAACCATGTGCTGAGTGGGCAGGGTGTTGGCAGAGGGCAGAAGGCCTGGTTCTCCCCCCAGCCCTGTCGTTGATGCGTTGTGTACGACTTTGAGCAAAGCCTTGCCACTCTGTGCCTCAGTTTCCCCAAG